>NW_020955637.1:1057138-1099390 GCF_003031625.1 Empidonax traillii | reverse complement strand
GCAATCAGGAAAGCCAGGTGACAAGTTGGGTGACTTTGTAATGGACACAGGGTGGCAGACACATGTCTTCTTGTAATTTCAACTGTATCCATATTGACCCTGTCCTTTAGACACATGTATTACTTGAGCATTTCCCAAGCAGTTTGCCTTAGCCACAGCATCTCTCAGTTCCTGGGGATGCTGCAGCATTTACACAGTACATTTCCTTCCTGTCGCAACATCCTGGAGCTATTTCTTCAGGGACAGATTGTTTGAGTTTCTGCAAATCAAAGAATGTTCAGTACTGCAGAAGAATCGCTGAGGCTGCCATCACACGGTGCTGCTGGCTGCACACACCGCATTCTGTTCATTTCTGTCACCTTCCAAAACCTCTTTGGAAAGCACCCTTGGAGTGCTTTAAAAATGTTAACACGTTGTCAGTCAGTATGTTGTCAGAGCTGTTCATTTGTCCTTTCTTGCTTACTTGGAGCTTCGAAGTGATTAAAGAATGGAGCTGTTCCAGAAGCCTCTAAATACTGGCAGGTTTTTCGCTGCTCCCTGTTCGCAGTCGGTTTGGCCGAACTCAGCAGCAGTGATCAGGTACACAGGTAGTTCACACACACAACTTTCTCCCTGTTTTCATATCTAGTTCCATGCTAGAGGAGATGCTCCCTGCTGTTTTAGCTCTGTGTGCTGGGTAGAGTATTTCTGGGGTGAAAATGATGCTCAGTCTGAGCCCTCAGGCACTCACAGAGGTGCAATATCTGCCCTGGGCTGGCTGCGCTTCCTGCAGAGCTGCTGGATGTCTTTCCTTGCTGCCAGACTCCCCCAGGTGCTGTGGAGTCACCAGATGTAACTGAACTAAAAGGGTTAATGCTCTTTAGGAAGCTCCAGGATCACTGCTGAGATACCAGTGGGCACCACAGAGGAAACAACATCTTTGTTTAAACAACCCTTTTACCACTGGACGTCACGTGTTCTCCGAGAGAATCCAAGCGATGTTTTCATCACAGTCAAGAAATGCTGCAGAAGCAGCTCTGAAAGAGCCAATAGAAGGGATGTCTGTCCCATGGAGTGCATTCTCCCATTCCCATGCTCTTACACTTGACATTTGAGGCCACATTCCAGTGCGGTTGTTCGGGAACAGCCGTGGCGTTCCCAGGGAAGAGCTGTAATGCCTCCTGCTCCATCCATCCCTTCCATGCTCTGCTCCAGGAGGGCAGGGCTGGGCACATGACAAGGGACAGGGAGGCCTTTATTTGTTGTTTATGTCACTGACAGCCACCACAGGAGAATGAGGGCTCAGCTGGCCTTGCCTTGCCCCGGGGCTGCTGTGTTGGGTGACTCCAGAGCTCCCTCCCGCCTTTGCTGTTGGCAGCAGTGACTCGTGACCATCCATTCCAGGGGCTGCACAGCCACGTGGCCGTGCAGAGACCCCCCATCCCTTTGCTGAATGCAGAGCCACAGCCAGGGCAGGAGAGCTCCTTTCTGCAGAACCCAAAAATTATTTCCTGGGCCAAAATAATTTGGAAGTGCATATTCCAGCATTAAAAATAGTAGTTCTGTCACCCTGTTTGTCTTTTTCCACATAAAGCGGAAGCTTGAAAATGTATGTTGTTTCCTTGGAGAAACGTCAAGGATTTATTTGCTTTTTGCTGAATTTTTAACTCAACAGCCAATGTACTCAACCAAAAGAGCAGAAGATACCGAAATGAATGCGAAAGGACAGTCCAAACCATTCACCCTCCTTCAAGGCTTACGTGTGTGGAGGGCTCTGTGCTGGAAACACTCTGCATGTTCCAGCCGTGGTTTTTAGGGCTCCTCACTGCCTGTGCTCCAGAAACACGGGAGCAGATGGTGCTGGAGCTGTGCCATGGCCAAAATCTGCACTGAGCAGGGACAGATCAGCTGCCAGCGGCAGAGCGTGTTAACTGCTGATGGGACTCACGGGAACTTCCTCAGAGGGTTGCAGAAAACGCTACTTTGACTCCCTGTCTGAGAGTTCAGAAGAATCTCAGGGTGCCTGTGAAACCCCACAATAATCAGGAGTTCAGTACAACAAGAAATGTTGTCTTCATCCTTAACTCCACTGTTGCAAGTTCATTAAATGGCCAGTAAGTTCAGCCTCCCAGGAGCGAGGGCGAGGGAAGGAGCCACAGCATAACCCCAGCACCTCCCACTGCTCCTCTTCTCAGGCCAGTGCCTGTCTGCAGTGGTGTCCTTGTCCCTCACTCCCACCTGGACCACGAGCAGGTCATGTCCCTTCCCGCAGTGCTCGGTGCTGAGCACCGACTGCTGGGAGTGAGGAGAACAGCAGATTGTTCTCATACAGGTTAACTTGGCTACCTCTGGGGAACAGTTTGACATTTTCTTAACGTGCAGATAAAATATTCCGGGTTTGTGTCACTTTTAAAGACAAGCTAAAGCAGTTTTCAGTTGGGCACTGACTGCAACCTGCATCTGTTGTTCTTTACAAAGACCTTAAGGCGGAGCCCCAGTAACCCAGATGTGAGCACGGCCGATGCCCCCAGCTCGGTGCTGAGTAACCAGCTGTGACTAAAGGCAGAAAATCCCCGGGGTGACATTCCCATCCAGCATGAAGGGATTACAGTCCAACCCTCGCTGATGGAATGATCTTGTCAGTGATCAACCTGTATGCCTAGCAGCAAATCTGTTGGTACGGGCAATAGTTTTGCATTTTTGTTTTGTCTCCATGTGTACTTTTAACAGAAACATCCCCATTCTCAGCCTGGGCTTAGTATTGAACTGTTCAGCATTAAATAAAATTAGTGAATATGAGTATTAAAGTTATTTATAATTTATACAGAGTCAGAAGTTCAGAATACTGAAATCTGGAATTAGTTGGGGGTTTATGAGAAGCCTGAGAATTCATATTAATGCTGAATATTAAGAGTAATATTGACAGAAAGCGAATAATTACAACTGGGCAACATATCAGGAGCTTGGGGGGGAGGAGGTAAATATGATAATGCACAGACTTGTGTGTTTCTTTTGCCAGCACAAAAGTCTCTCTCCAGGCCTTTGTCCCCCTTCCTTTCCTGTTACTGATCTGTCTCCTGGGTGCTTTGGCTGTTATCTCAGCACATGCAATATTTACCCAAATGTCATGCCTAATTGTACCTGCTCAGTGGTGAGAGATGAGGAGTAAAAAGCAGGTTCCATTCCTGTTCCAGCAGCACAGAACTGTTTAAGATGCAACCTACACTTCATGGAGTGGAACAAAGAAAAAACGGTATTTTCTTCATGCAGATAAATACTCTTATCCAGTGCTACTCTGTTGACAGCAGCGTTCTCACAGACTGGGACACACCTGATTGGATTGAGATGTGGTTTAGAACATCCTGATATTCAGTCTGGAAACATGCTTTAGATACCACAATGCCAAAGATTATTTTTGATGGGAAGGAAGGAATACAGAGCCTGTGCTTAACGATACCTTGCACACCCTGACACTTCAGCTCACTTCTTTAAAGCAGCAGGATAAACTCCGGGGTACGATAAGCTCAAAAGGCCAAAAATCCGACAATTCAACCCCGAGCGTGTCAGTGGAGTCTGTTTTTGAAAGGCTCACCTTGGGAAGGTCTGAGCAGCTGGAACAGCCCTCCCAGCATCTCTGCAGCCTTGTGGGACCCCGGGCAGGGCTGGCAGAGCTGGGATCAGCCCAGGAGGGGCTGTCCAGGCCAACCAGCTGATAACTGAGCTGAGGGTCTGTTCCAGTTGTCACCAGTGACTTCTGGGCCCATTACTGAGGAGTGAGGCTTTCCTCTGCAGCGGGAGCACAGGCCAGGTGGCACTCGGTCATGGGCAGAGCTTTCAGTAACTCATCCATCAGACACTGGCTGGAGCCCTGCTCTCTGAGGATGCCCGTTCCCGCTGTATCCGAGGTGGGAGCACGGGTCAGAGAGGAAGAGCTGCCTTAGGAGTCCTTCAGGCGCTCTCTCAAGAAAACCTTGGCTCTAAAAATAGCGTGTGGAGCAGCAGCTGTGGCTGCAGTCCCGGGCACACACCTACCCAGTGCAGGCAGGACAGCCCTTCCTCGGGGGACAGACAGCAGCTCTGGCTGTGGGAAATGCCTGAAAGGAAAGGCAACCAGAAAAATAACAGTTCCTTCCAAAAACCACTCACTGTGGGTTTGATTGCACTGGAGAGGGGAGTTCCTCTGGAGCTGGCTGCAAAGGGAACAGGACTGGGAGCCAGCAGCTGAAGCCCCCAGGCACAGTGACAGCATGTTTTGGAAGGTTCTGGATGAAGCCTTTTGTTTCTTTATTATTCTGTGGTTGAGCATATGCCTCTGCTGGAAACACAGTTTTGCTTCATCAACCACACTTGTTTATTTATAGATTATTTTTTAAATCAAAATTATGGACTAGCTTTGCCAGTATTTATAACACAGAAATGAAGTCAGGACACAGCCCTTTAAAGCTACAGACATTTTCAGACCTTTCCTTAGCATACTGAGAGTTTAATTCCTAGAAA
The DNA here is from genome assembly GCF_003031625.1 of Empidonax traillii. NCBI lineage: Eukaryota > Metazoa > Chordata > Aves > Passeriformes > Tyrannidae > Empidonax > Empidonax traillii. The sequence goes on along the minus strand of NW_020955637.1, from coordinate 1,094,914 downwards.
GAAAAAAAAGCATTGGAAGCATTAGGTAATGTTTCTGGGGGAGGGGGTAATGTAAGTAAAGGCATTTTTGAGGTTTCTAATTTTCCTTTTCCCTCCTGCTTCCCCCAGGCGGGCAGTGGCAGCATCTGCCTCTGGTCAGAAGGGATTACAGGGCAGTCAGTGTGCCAGAGCCTGGGCCAGCGCTACAAGACATTGAACTGCCTCAGCTGGGTGGTCCTTTTTCATTGGCTTGAGATCTGGGAGACTGTTTTTATTAGGCCCTGATATTTTAAAAGTAGCCTGGTGTGGTTGGTGCTTGTTTTGGTGACCGACTGGCTGCGAGCTTTCTGCTTGTGGTATTCCCACTGATTGCTGGCACCTTTGACTGGGTCAGAGGTGAGCGTGTAACCTCTTGGTGATGTTAAACTGCTCCTATTACAGCTGAAGCACTGCCAGCCTGGTTTATGGCACAGTGTCCTGAACTGCCTGGAGATGCCTCAGATCTTCCTTTAGCTCATCCTGTAAATTGAAGAGTTGCACACATAGAACGGAATATCCCGGGCTGGGTCCTGGTCTGCATCGGGGGAGTGTCTGAGAGGAGTTCTGCAGTGCAGCTGAAGAAGGGCAGTCTCAGTTCTCCAGCACCATTCTCTCTTCGTTCTCTCTGGAGAGCCTGGCAGAGGCAGTTACAGACAGGAGTGTGCCCACTTCAGCGCTGAGGGGAGCAGGAGCAGGCGAAGATCTGCAGGGGAGCACCTGCTCTGCCTCCATTCCCTGCTCATCCTGAGCTCTGAGAGCATTCCCTCACTTACACTGTTTCACAGAAAGCTCACACGTCTCCTTTGTCCTCTCCAAGTGCTGCAAAGTGTTTGGTGATGGTGGCACACAAAGGACAGGGGCCCAGAAGTGCACAAGAGCTGTTACAAATTTCTGAACACTCAAACCCATTACTTGTGTCATTCCCTAAATTCCTGGTCTCTGCATGGGACCTGCCAGGAGACAGCTGAGCTGTTCAGCTCCCACCTCAGTGACACAGTCGGGTATCTCTGGCAGTCTCTTCAAACTCACTCTTTATTAGCCTAAGCATCTTCAAATGATTAGATACAAAAGCAATTAGCAGCAATTCCACATTCAGTGCTGCAGCCTGAGTTAGGAAAACATATGGACATCCCAGCTCTAATAAGCAGGCATTGTCTTTAGAGGAGAAAGGAAAGATGCTTTCCTTTATTCTGCAGTCATGAAGTGAATGTTGCTCAGAACAGTCATTCCAGCCAGCCTCACTGGCATTCAGGGAACACAAAACAGTGCTGTGTCAGTCCATTCCCAGCCTGACATCAGCCCCAGGAGTGCAGTCCAACGTGCCACGTGGCAGCTTGCTCTTCTGGGCAGGACATCTAGGAAAATAGGAAGCATTAGTTGTCAGATTTCCTCTCATTCCTTTAGCACTCTCCTCTGGAGCCCTGGAGCTGGGAGGCTGTTGGGAACTGTGTCTGCAGTGGGCTCTGCACAGGGATCTCTGTGACAAGCTGAAAGTGGAGCTGTGGCCGCTGGGCCGACACAGGGGCAGCTTGGCTTGTCCCCATTTCTAATCGATCAATCTACACAAAAACAACCCGCCAGGGGCAGTGAGGTGTGAGAGTGTCAGCAGCAGCATCCCAGGGTGGGAACCATCTCTGACTCACAGGGACACAGGAAGGAAGGAAGAGTGTGGATCTGCCCCCTGATAGCCCCCAGATCAGCTCAGCTCTTTGATCAAGCCCCAGCTGAAGTCCCAGCTCCTGCTCTTTTGCTGTTGTTCTACTTCTTTCTTCTATTTTTAATCATCAGGCTGTCCAAACTTCCTTCTCCAGGAGGCACAGGAGCCAGGGCTTCCTTTGTGCACTCTGCTGGCCTGGTTTTTAATTCCAGGAAAAGTAAGTGTTCTGGGGAAAGCCAGAGTGAGATCTCTCAGTCACTGACACTCAGTGTGTTTGTCTGTACATTAAGGGCTTGTCAAGACCTGTCCAACCAGTACTTTAATTGTTCTGTGAGACATTTTATCCTCGGGGTCTGTCCCTCCTTTGAACTGAGATCCCCCTGGAGGAGTTAATCCCATGCCAAGTTTGGTGCTTCAGTGCTTCCACAGACCAGTACTTACAGCGCTAATTCAGCTCTTATTCCAAGTGTCATTTTGTCTTCCATGGCAAAGCCAAGTCTACTTCACCTCACAGAATCTTTTTTCTGAAACAACTCTTGCTGTTAACTGAATTATGTGTTTTCTTCCACGTCTCTTCTGTGCTCAGGAATATCAAATTACAGTTATTAGTAAGCATTTGCCTGTACATTGCTGCTGCCGATGCTGAACACACAGAGCAGGCGAGTTCTCCTGTGAGGAATAAATACACTGAATGCAAACTGTAAATGGTTTTGGTGAAATAAACGTCACTGTTGTTAAACTGTGAATTCTGCTGCACGGGTCCTGTGCCTGATGAATTCCCACTCTGAGGCTTTGCATCTCGACAGCTGATTTGCCACATTCAAGGAACACTCAAGGTAACCGAGGTGTACTTTCAAACCACAGATCAGGGACAGAAGCCTGTGAGCCACTGTCCTACCTTTTGGAGAGCAGCCAAGCTCAAGATGGAAAATGTCTGGTTTTCTTTTGGGGACCATCCAATTGCTACAGCAGTTACTACATGAGTGAGATTAAAGAAACATTTGTCAAGATTAGCAGGAGAGTAAAGAGCTAAATAAACCCTCCAGTGAATTTAAAATGAATGCAAGGTGAGCCAACAAAAATGGAGAATGAGCAAAGATCTAACTATTCTGTCTGGAAATCCCCAGCCCAGGAGGGAATGACCCCCTGTCAGGGGAGGGTTGGAGCAGAACAGCTTGGCTCTGAGCAATCCCAGAGGGTTCAGCACGGTGCAAGTGCTGATCAAACCCACACGTCCCAGCACAACCATCTGCAATGGGATTTGTGTCCTGCCTGACCAGAATGTAATGAGAGCACACTCGTGTGCGGCAGGAAACGAGTTGCTGTGCTATTGCTGACAACTTCAGTGCTTCTTTCCATAAAATCAGAGAATAACCACAGTGCTGCCCCTGTAGAAAGTGGAAATGTTGCAGGTTGAATTGCTTTGAGGTGTCTGTACCAAAGGGCTGGAGACCAAAGCACTGCAGCAAGGACCAGCAGTGCCCAGGGCAGGGAGCAGGCAGAGACACAGAGCTCACAGGTCCTGCTGGGCTGGCCTGGGGGCAGAACATCCCCCAGACCTGGCAGGGGCCGTTCCTTCAGCATCTGAGCATGCAACAAACTCTGAGGATGACTCTGGCTCCTGAATGGAACAGCTGCACTGTTATTAGAAGATTCATAAAACCTACAAAAGACCTCATGAATTTCTAAAACCTCTGAAATGAGGAGTGTGCAGAATAACATCTGCTCGTCTTTGCTGAGGTCTATTGTTGCATCTGCCCTGACAAAGAATCCCAAAGAATGCGTATTGTTTGGATGTTTTCTGAACACTTCATGAGACATCATTTCTAACTGCTCATTTGAATCTCCAGGAATATCCCTTCATGCAAATTCCCTCTGCAATCAAACGGGAATTAAGAGGAAAATCTGTTCTTGTTTAATATTTGAAAAAGAGATCTGCTGAAAATCAAACAATTACAGTTGCTGAAGGCATTGATGGGAATGGTTGAGCACCAAATGGCCGGTCCCTTTCTGTGATTTTCCCTTGGTCACACAAAGCTTTTGCCATCACTGGTGACTGGGGGGAGGGAGAACACACGGAATTTTCAATGCCTGTGAAAGCTTTACATGGCTTCAACAGTGCTGGAATATTTGAATGACAGTAACAGGAGTGTTCATGTGAGGTTAGAGGGAAATGGATCATCTTTTCCCTCTTCAAAATATTCTAAACAATAGCAGAGGCAAGAATGGTAATCCTGAAAGCAAACAACTCCCTCTTACTGATTCAGCTTCTGAACAAACTTTAGCTTTTCATTCTCCCCCAGAGTTATCCTGCCCATCCCCAAGGCTAATGAGCAAACAAAGGCTTTGTTTAGTGTTAGACCAACACGATTAGGAGACTAAAAATGTTCCAAAGAGGCACCGTGGAGCAAACTTAGACCACTGGAATTTTCTACCTGGATAATTTGGGCTTGTGGGCGTGTTGGGTGAGCTGGGCAAGGCACTGGGAGTGCTCTCTTGACTGGCATTTTCTAACTGTTCCACGACCTTTTCTCATCTCTCTCTTTTCTTCATGCTCAAGTCAGTGCTTATTAAAATGAATTCAGATTCTTTTGGATGCAATTAATATTGATTACTGTAGGCAACAGTGCTGAAAATGCAGTTTATTGGCTGTGCTGCCTCCCAGACTGTCACACAGAGCCTGGAATTGTAGCACCTCCATTCTGCTCCAGATAGATCCTGTCTCTTGGAGGAGACTGGAATAGGATAATATTTCAAACATGGTAAATAGGATTAAATATCATTTTAATATAATCCAGATTGATAATACTATTTTAATGTTATTTTTTGAATGTGCATAAATATTATTTCAATATCATCTCTAAGTTAGGCAACAGGCCCCTTTGTCACTTTGAATAATTGGTAATTGAAAAATCTTTCCCATCTGTTTATAATAAAAAGCATCTGTTCAACATCTGCCAGAAAAGAAAAGTCTTCAGTGGAAGAGAATCTGTGGATTAGGGAAAAGGCCTCTGTTCAGAGGGCACGAATCATGGGCTGCACCTGCATTATGTGCCCGCTGTAAGAGCCCTCGCTGCCAGGGGGGTACCTGGGTGGGGAAGGGCTCCAGCTCTGCCTCAGCCTGGCACAGCAGGGCCTCCTCTGCAGCCTCCCTCCAGCTCTGCCTGCATTTCATTTATCGAGAATCACGCAGTCGTCCTTGAATCACACCACATTGTATTAGCAGTATTTATATTTTAATATTTTAAATATTTTAGCAAGTAAATTTACATTTTATTTAGTCCATTGAATACTATAGAATATTCAGTTCCTCCTTCCACTGGCTCACATACAAAAAGGACTTGAGGGACTAAAGAAATCATTATATATTCCATAGTACACAATTCCTCTGATGGCTTTTCAAGCAGAATAAGGAAGTTTGCACATTAATCACCTGTAACCCATGATAACCTTAAGGTTGTCCTCAGGGATACAGATAGATCTGTACTTGGAAGTGTGTAACTCATTGTGTTCATACAGAATTCCTGTTGGATCCAGAAAGATCTCTTCTAAATTAGTTCAACTGAAAATTTCCCTTTTCGGGGTCAGAAATAGCCGGTGCTGGAGCCGGGGTGGGCTCGCTGTCCCAGCTGGGAGGAGGGTGCAGGGGGCTGCTCCCCAGCCCTGCAGGCTCTCCTGGTCCACAGGGCCCTGCTGTGCCCACAGGGCAGGGGGCAGTGAGGGCACCAGGGAACCCTCATCACTGCTGAGTCCCAGGATCTCTGCTGTCCTGGTGCTGCCTCAGCCGGGCTGGGTCTGACCTGGCACCTGCCATAGGCACCAATTCCCCTGATCACATTACCCTGACAGTCATCCTGTACTCCTCTTGAACAAATTTGACCCACAGCCCAAGGACAGCCACTGTTGTGCACAGCTCAGGCCACAATGAGCAGCCCATGCAGCTCGTCATCACCGGTGTCTCTCATCTCCCCCCGATGATGACACGGCCTGAGGTGAATGTGTAGGACAAGGGCTGCAGAGAAAGCTGTCTCTGCAGCCATCCTCCCCCAGAACACACAGAGAACTGTGTGCTGCTCTGTGCCCTCAAAGGCTCGGAAATCCTGTCTGCATTTATGGTTCTTTTCATCCCTCTGCTACAGTCACAAATGCTTTGGCTACAGTGGGAATCAAAGCAGGGAGGTGACACGTCTGTCTGCACCAGATGACACACACGTGTCTGAACCTTCTCCACAGTCACATCCTCCTTTGAGCCCCAGGGTAGAAAATGCCTTCAGCTCTAAGGATCAGGAGTCCCTTCTGCTGCCTAACTGTGACAAAGTTGTGCCTTTGATCCCTTGATCAAGGGCAGAGCCAAACACAGAGCAGAGGCCTTGGTGGGGTGAAAGCTTTGGTAGCTGGAGCACATCAGAAGGCTGCCCTGGGGCACCAGAGGCAGTGTCTGGCAGGTGACAATTTCCATGGCAGCAGACCCAAGTTCAGGGTGGGGACAGGGGGAAGCAGCCATCCACAGCTCCAGGTTCTCATCTGCAAGCACACGGACCCAGGAGGTGCAAGAATGTCCTGTGAGTGGCATTTATTGAGGCAGTTTCAGACCCTTATTCCACTGGAGATGTTGAACTGTTCAAGTTACACTGGAGAGGAATTATCAAACAATTACAGCACTAATTTGCCCTTTCAAAATTTGATTACATGTTTTGTGTCATCTTATCCTGTCACTCAGAGAAATCACAATTAGGCTTCCCTGCAGCATAAACGTTAGTGAAATGTGCTGTCCAAGTCAATCAGTGTTATGAAGAAATTAATCTAACCCACTTCCTGTTCCTAATGAACTTCTCCATTAGCTGTGAGCTCGTCTCTGCTCTGTGCTGGTCAGGCAGAGGAGCTTCAGCAGCTCACTGAGTTTACAATATAATCTTCTGTGTGGAGATTCCACCAAATAATTTTGGTAAGAAATTTGTTTTCTGTACTGGTTCCTTTTAAGATCTCCATGATTTTCTGCCCCAGTCATACAGACTTGTGAGGGGCAGCTCCATTTTTCTGCTCATTCTCCAGCCCTTTGTTCTTCCTACTGTAGTTCCTCTGGCACTGTAGTACTTCTGGTTCTGGTATTAATTATTAATTATTGAGCCATTACTCCAACAGAGCAGTCAAGTGCAGAGACAGTCAGTTGCTTAGAAAATGCTTGTTTAGGTGACAACTCTGTACGTGGCAGTTAAGCATGGAATAAATAATTCTGTGGCTTCCTCAGCACAGTTTCCTGTCTGAGTCAGCAAGGAGAGGGTTGGTCCTTATTGCTGTTTCTCCTTAGCGTATGATTAGTATCAAGTTTCTTTTCAAGTGCTTTGCTTATGGATGTTTCATGGTAGAGCTTTGGTTTCCAGGATAACATTCTTCCTCACTGAAAGACAACAGCATTTTTCTGACTTGCCTTTTCATCAGTCATGCCGTGACTTCCCCCTGATGATACAGGGGGGAGATATTTCATTTCCATCTTAATGGCAAAATTCCCTCTTGTACAGTGATGAATGATTGAGATCCTGACCTGAAGTCTGCTGAAATCAGTGAGCACCTTCTCTTGGCTTTTGTTGTCTTTGGTTCAGGCTGTGGAGCACGGTCCTGTCCACTGAGGTCAGTGGGAATTCTGTCTTTGATTTCACTGGGCACTGATGAAGACATTTAAGGAACAGTGGTAGCTCACAGTTCCTCAGGGAAAATGAGCTACTTGCAAAGTCTGTTTCCTGGGTGCAGAATAACACAGATAACCTGGTTTGTCGCTGCAGAAATGAAAAGTCAGATGGTCAAGTCTTCTGGAGATCCAGTGGGCTTCCCCTCCTCTGGTTAGCGTTTCTTTATGACCAACATGTCAGCGATTGTAATTCCAGGTATTGCTGTGATAAAGCCCCAGGTGGCATTCAGCACCTCATTCCCCTGGGACATTCAATCCCAGCTGAGGAGTCATTCCAGAATACTTAGTTGGCAGTTCGGATCTAGAGATTAATGTTACCTTGATGACAAATATGGTCTTTCCTTTCCCTTTGCCATTCAGAAAGAACTCTCTCCTTGCCTTTTTTTATTGTGCCTGTGGCTCTACCAGCAGCTTTTCTGTCCCAGGGTCACGTTATCCCTCTGTGATCCCTCCCCTTGCTCCTGTTAAATCTCCACAGCTGGCAAACAGAGATGTCTGGGAGTGATTTATTGCCTTTCTGTGCTGGAGCACAGCAGCCCTTGCAGTCCCCCAGCCCCAAGCACAGCCTGAGCCTCTGCTCCCCCTGCTCGTGGCTCTGCAGTTCCACAGGAGCCCCGTGCTGTGTGTGTCCCATCTGGGTGGGATTGCAGGATCAGCACTCCCCTGGGACACAGCACACAGCAGGAACTCTGCTGGGCTCACCAGCACAGACACTCCATGGCACTCGCTCGTGCCTCCCTCGTGTTTCTGGGTTCCTCTTGCAAAAACAGAGCCTTCCCATCCCAATTCCCACTGCTCGGCCCATACTCAGCATGAGGAAGATGAACTCCATGTTTTCAGACTGAGCACAGCACAGACGCTTTGCTGCAGTTAGTCCTCTATTGTAAAGCTACTCCTTTACTCCCTTTTTTCTGTTCCCACTTAATTCTGGGTGTTCAAAGAATTAGTAAACTGCATAAAGTAACAGGCACTGTGAAGAGACGGGTGCCCTGAGCCACTCTCACTGCCATCAGTGCTTGGTGGTGGGGACAGGCTGGGGACGTCACCCCCGTTGTCTCCTGAGGCCCCTGAGCCATCCAGGGGTACATCTGCATTGCCCTTGGTGATGTCATGTGTTGTGCTGTGTGACCACAGTGAGGGCAGTTCCCCAGCATTGCTCAGGATGCCCAGCAGCCAGGAAGGTGTCTCACCCCACCCCTTTATGAAGACACCGGATTCTTGGGAGCACATCCCTTATTACCATGGAGTCATCAGCCAGGCTTAATAGACCTATAGCTTTAATGGGCTTTTATAAATACATGGCTGTTCCTAATGAGCTCTGGTGCCCTGCAGTGATGAACAGAGCTGTAAGGGCACGTGGCTAATTCTGCAATATTGCTTTGGCCTCAGGGATTTACTTTGGCATTTAATCCCAAAGTAAGCAAATGGTGTTACACATTCCTGAATTATTTCATGAAGAGCATGACCCAGAGGTAGCTGTAGAAGCTGCTCCCTCCCCAGGAGTACATTCCTCCTCAGGTCACCAATCCCAGTGACCCTGCAAGAGAGAAAACTGTCTGGGCTGCAGCTCTCCCTGTTTCTGCCAGCAGACTGAGTGTGCTGAGTGATGTGTGCACAGGCTCACTTTGAAAGCACTGACATTTTTCAGGTGTCCTATTTCCAGCTCTCTCCCACACTTTCAGTACTGGTGTGCCTTACCTTAACCAGTTACAGCAGCTCTTTGCCTGGCCCACGATGGGCCATTGTGCACTGCACTGCTGAGGTGCCACCTTTCCCGATTTCTTGCACTACCAGGAATGCTGTTGGGCAAATGCAAGCACATCTGCAAAACCAGGGTCTTCTCTGTTTCCTCAAGGCAAGCACAGAGCTTAGGGCAAAATATTTCAGCAATTTTCAAATAATTATTTCTGTGTTAGCTGAAGCTACAGCACACATGTATTTCAGTTACAGTTGGATGACATTCATCTGCACTAGTTCCTGTTTTTTTAATGAGTTATGGTTATTTTGGTGCTGATCATGGGCATCTCTTTCAGTTTGGATGACCCCAGTCACACTGCTGAAAATCCCTCTATTTGTCTACCTCATGGTGTCGTGTGTTTATGAGAAATGCAACCCATTGTGTATAACACAAGGTGTAGATTCTGCCTCGTGACTCAAGTTTCAGTTGTGAACCTAAGTCAGAGCATTTAGTTGATGATCTGGCTGATAGATGATGGCTGATCTCCCACCCTCTGGGATTACCATGCACTACTGATTCAGCATAGCCTCCCAGCAGTCAGGCTTTATACCTGCAGTGCCCCTCCTTGATCTTACCCTGCTAGCCTGGGCTCACTCTGCCTCCTGGATGACGTGGCAGGTTCACTTCTCACATCCATTTCCAGCTGGGAAAAACTGCTGGCCCAGCTGAAGCTGGATGTGCAAGTAGTGCAGGAGAAAGGAAAACCACATGGACCATGTCCCATCAGCCTGACTTGCTGGCTGCAATTTCTTCACCAGAAGGGCTGCCCAGCCCTGGCACAGCTGCCCAGGGCAGGGGTGGATCCCCAGCCCTGGAGGGATTTCAAAGCTGTGTGGATGTGGCACTCAGGGACATGGGGGCAGTGGCAGCCTTGGCAGTGCTGGGAACAGTTGGACTCGGTGGTCTTGGAGGACTCGTTCCAACATGAACAATTCTGTTATTCTATGACTTATCTAACCCCACATTTAATAAACTCTAACTTTCTTTCCCCTTGACAACTGAAAAAATGTTCCTCTTCAGTACTTTATAAGTGTAAAATGAAACCAAAAATAAATAAAATGCCTCTTTTTCATTGACTAGAGAAAATGGTGAGTAAAACCCACTTTATTTCTCTCCTGCATTTGTTATCCCTGAGGGATTGTCCCAGGAGCCTTTGTGGTTTCTGAGAGTTCCATTTTCAAGGCTTCTTTCCAGTTTAGCTGGCTGAGTGTTGCGAGCCTGAGGAACAGGGAGCAGGTTCTCAAAGCAGAGGCTGTTCCCCTGCTCAGGGAACCCCCGTTCCCACAGCACAGCCAGCCCCCAAACGGGGCTGCATGGCCCCACAGTCCTGCTTCCTCCTCAGTGTGTGGGAGCCTCTGGGGCTGGAGGGCATTAATTTTCTCTGTCTGTATTATTCTTCACTGCCTGTAGTGCCGTTGCCATATGGTCTCTGTGTGGCACTTGGCTTTGCAGCCAGCTGATGTCTGAGTGGTGGTGTGAGCAGCAGGACACAGCCTGGCCTGAGCCAGCTGCTCTTTGAGGTGTCATCCCTCGACGCCCTGGGAGGCTCTTTGGGGAAGGGAATCATTGGCTGAAGGCTGCAGGGTCAAACTTTGTGCCTTGTTTCTGTATTTCAGGTTAATATGTTTGAGTAAGTTCTGATTGCAGGCATACAGACATGGGATTTTATGACTGTTCCCTTGTTTAGGCTCATTGCAGGGTAAACTCAGTGACTTCACATTATCTGGAGCAGCACTTGGATGAGAGATCTGTCATGAGCTGAAGTCAACCTGCACAGGTCTCAGAGGAAGATGCAGGGCATTTGAATCTGCCAGCTGGAAAGCATTTGCTGTTTCCTTTATTCCCCCTAACACTGACAATCCCACAATGTGCATCTGTGCAGGACTCAGAGCGTGCCAAGGGGGGGAGCTTTGTGTGGCATTGGGCCTGTTGAGCCATTCAGACAGCCCTGATGTGTCAATAATCCCTCTCTGCATTAGAGCAGCATCTCTGGAGAGTGCCTGCAGCAGAACTCATTCCCATGAGAAGCACACACGAGCAGCTCACGAATTCAGATTATCCCACGGGCTGGGCTGGAGCTGCCTTCTCCCTTCGGATGCCCAAGCCCTCCTGTGTGCAGGCTGGGAGTGGAGCTGAGGATGGATTTATTCTGATATCCCTGGAGTTTCAGTGGTGCCTGAGGATTAACCCAGGCTGTTTTGCACTCCCCTGTTCCCAGCCAGTTGAACTCCACAAGCTAAGCAGGAGAGGTGGATGTGTGCTCCACAGGCACACTGCATCCCAGCTGCCCTTGCTGTGCTTCTGCAGGAATGCAGGCACATATCCCAGGACGAGTTTGCTGACAGAGCAAAGCCCCAGATGTCAGCCCTGCTCTTGGCTCTGTGCTGCACAGCACAGCCCTCACCACTCCAGCCCCGAGGGCCCCTTCACGAGGGATCCATCAGCTTCAGCAGCAGCAAAGTCTGGGCCAAGTTTTGATATGACAAAACTCTTTGTTTTCCTCGGAAGGTTCACGCAGTTCCTGACAATCTTCAACTGCTGATGACAAAAATAGGACAAAAAAGCCTTTCCCACTCCTCTAGAGATGTAAGTCCTACCCTGTCCCTCCAAACAAGGGAGAAGGTGAAGACACAGCTGGCCCTGAACTTGAGGAGTGGATCTGCACTTTCATTAACTGCCTGGACAGCAAATGAGCTTAAATATCCAGAACACTGTTCATTTTTGTCTTCAAGCTCTGGAAATTTCATCTTGCTCTGTAATGATACAGAGAAAACAATTAAAGCAAAACGATGCACATTTAGAGAAAAATCAGAATAATAAAAAATCAGAACAATATATCCTGGGATCTGCTTAATCCCTGAGAATAAAGCATCCTTGATACATCAAAAGCAAAGCTGTGTCCAGTAGGTCCTGAGTTTCAGTCCATTCTGGGAGCTGTTCAGCAGTGACAGGGGAAGGGCACTCACTGCTGGGGTGGATGGAAAGAAGGAGAGATGATTCAGATTAACATTCTCCTGCAACCGGAGGGGCTCAGCACGTCCAAGTAATTGCCTGCAAATTGGCAGATGGCTGTGGTGAAAGGATTACCATGAATCAAGTTAGATGGCAAGTGTAACAAAGCAACAGCAAGCAAAAACAATATTGCTTTTCTCATTCCAATTAAAAGTAAGTGAGCACAAATAGCTTTGAAGCGTAATGAGTGACAGCAGCTTTTGATGCCAGCTCAGAGCTCCCCCAAAGCTCCTCTCCCCTTTCTCATCCCCTGGCCTGACCTCCCCAGGGCTCAGTCCCTGCTGCCTCCACTTGCATAGGTTGTCTGGAGGTTTTTCCCTGCCAGGTTGGTCTGACAGCACCTTGGCTGCTGCCTGGTGACTGCTGCAGGCTGAATTGCCCTTGGGGTGTCCCAAAAGAGAAGGACCCCAACCTCCCTTGTTCTTTAGACCATCACCAAAGAGCCCCATGAAGGGAACGTGTCAGGCCTTGAGCCCTTCCAGTGTCCCAGCTCTGAGCACGTGGCACTGGCACGTGGGACTGTTCATCAGTGTGTGTGGGCACTGGCACCTCTTCTCTGCTCCGCTCACCATCTGATCCCATCTCCCTTCTGCTCCCAAGCCGTGGCAGAGCCACTTCAGACGGATCCAAGAGAGCCTGTGTTAATGATCTGATCCCCAGGATGCAGAGAAGGAGGAACAGAAGTCACCTCTTCCCGTGCCTGCCCCGCAGGACACCCAGCCCTGGGGCAGGCGGTGCCAGAACCAGCTGCTGGTGGAGAGGACACTGTTCCCATGGGTCCTACTCCCAGCAACCCTGCCCCAGAACCAGGTGGGCACGTTCAGCTCCTGAAGCTCTTGATGTTTAATTGTACTTCCGACTGCAAGGATTTCAGAGGACGCAGCCCCACAGAACCGTGCAATGCCCTCCTGCTTTGGGAGGCACACCTACAACCCAGGTGTGGCTGGCTGTTGGTGACCACGTCCTTGGGCTGCTGATTCTCAGAAAGGAGCTCTGTGTGGCCCATTTAGCTCTGGAGGGGCAGTGCCAGCCCGTGGTGGATGAGCCACACGGCTGGAGCGTGGTGCAGAAACACCCTCCGGTGTCACACCACCCGTCACTGCCATCAGCACCACGCCTGGAGCCCGGGGCTGCTGCCTCAGTGCCTGGCTGATCTCCATGTGAGCCCGACAGAGAGGGCAGGGCCCTGCTAGGAATCTTGTGCCAGCTCACTTGCTCTGTGTTATTTTTTGTTGTCTTTATCACATGCCAGGAATTCCCGAGCGCAGTGTCAGGTACGCTCTGACTCGAGGAAAACCTGGAAAGCAAATCTGGGGTTTGTTTTGAAAGAGCTTGTTTGTTAAAGGTAACAAAAACTACCTAATATGAATCAGATTTTCCTTTATTTTCATTGTGCATGAACAAATGAAAGAAAAATTGAAATATCTTTTCCAACTTTTAATCTGGGGCAATGTGATGACAGAGACATGGCTTTCAGAAAAGAGAGAATATTTAGTAACAGTTTAGTGTAGACGTGGCTTGTGAGGAATCTGCTATCCTGTTGTGCTGCTCCAGCTTTACACTTTGTGGGAATTGTGGTCTGTTACCAGAAAATGGGAAAACTCGAGTCTGACGTGCATGAGAACATGTTTAGCACTTTAGCTGGTGACACCCCTCCGTAACTGCAGCAGAGAGACCTGCCCTGGGCAGGCAGCTGGTGCCAACAGCAGCAGTTGGAGGAGGTTTCATCTCAAGGAGCATGGTGCAGCACAGAGTCTGTTTGTCCAGTTTGGTACCTGCACAGTGCCACGTGCTGATTATGTGTGAACTGTGTCTGTGTCACAGGTGGGGCTGACATAATTAAACAGTAAGGTGGAATAAGCACTGGTACTTTGCTCCTGCCTGAGAGACCTCAGAAATCACAGTTGCTTCCCTCTCTTGCTTTCCTGGGTGTTTGGGCTTTTGGTTTCCATTCCTGGAATCTCATTCTTACCGAGATGGCTCCATTTGTGTTCTGACATTCCAACTGCAGCACAGCAGGGTGAGCCCACACGAGGCACCTCCTGTTTGGAACACTTTGGCCATTTCAATGTGTTGCAGCCCAGATGAATTCAAAGGTGAGCTCGTATTGTTCAGAGCAAGCTCACACGTTAGGAGGATGTGATGTGGCATGAGATTGTTGATGAGCTCTGTTGGTCCCTTCATTCTCTCTGTCTCACACTAATTTTAGAGCATTTTCAGTAATAAGAGTTTCCCAAGAGTTTCTGGCTTCTCCTTTCTGTGTCTTTACTCCATTCCCTTATTCTCACTCCACTGCTTTCCCCCCAGCAGTTGGGGGCTGTTTTCTGGTGACTGCAGGGGGATTGGGTGTGGGAGCACAACTTGTGCCTGGCTGGGGTCCCCGAGCCCAGCACCACACTGCGAGGGGAGCTGGTCCAGCTGCCAGACAGGACAGGCAGCTGCTGGGAGCAGCAGCACTTCAGTGGCAACAAATCATCCCAAAGCAGTTCTTGGATGAGAGGGGGATGATAAGTGCAGGCTGGTAGGGAGGAGGTTTGCCAGCTGGCTGGGGGCAGCAGCGCTGCTGGAGCCAGTTCTGGCTCAGCTCTCGGGGTAAGGAAGGCACAGAGGAGTGCTGGGCCAAGCCAAAGAGATAATCCTGGCTGTGGCCATGGGACATGTCTGCATGCAGGTCGGGGGAGCTGGCCTGTGTGAAGATAGCTGGAAGAGGGTGAATTCCCAAGGGAGGTACCATTGGCTCAAAACTGCCAATAAATCTGGGACTGCTGGCCAGCTCTTCTCGGCAGAGCCTTGAAACTGGAGATGAATAAGGACAAAGGTATCCTGGGTTTGATTAGTTCAGAAATCCCTTTTTTCCCCCTCGCTTTGGGGTGATTCCAGCTGACAGCCTTTGCCAGCTGAACACAGCCTTGGACAGCCCTCCCAGCACAGGGTTTGTTCTGGGAGAGAGAGTCTGACCCACTCCCAGTGTTCCAAACCCAACCCAGTGCTCCTTGTGGTTTCTGTGGCAGGTCCTGCACAGGGGCAGGAGGAAGGGTTTAGAGTGTCAGGAGACACAAAGCATGACACTCCCCCCCAGATGGCTCCTGCGAGTGCAAGGAAGGGAACCCCGCGTAGGGGTGTTAGTGGGAGCAGAGGGTGGTTGGTGATGACCCAGTGCAACCCAGACCTGGCTGTCACCGGGACCGATGGCAATTGCTGCAGTGCCACTCTGTGGTGAGAGGGGGAAGCAGAGACGTGGAAACATTTCCCGTACCGAAAACAGTGCGAGAAATGAGGAGCTGAGGCTCTGAGCCCTGGTTTAACTCGGCCCAGCTCGGGCACAGGGTGCCCCCCATCTCTGAGCCCAGAGCCCACCCGGGGTCGGCTCTGCTGGGACAAGGGGCACGGGCTGACCTGAGTGAGTGACCTGCAGCCCTCTGGCCAAAGAGAGGGGGTGTTCCTGAGGCGCTGCTGAGCTCACCAGAGTGCCACCCTCCAGCATCTCGAGAACCGGGGCATGGCCAGCCCTGGGAGCTGGAGCTTCATTGGCTTCACCCTAATCTACACTTTGCTCCAAAGGTCTTTTATGCTGATTAGCTCAAGGATCCATGAATTTCTCCTTTTTAAAGTCAGAGGTGTCACTTTCCCAAAACAAAGCATATTCTTGAATCTGTTTCTCAGACTTGAGCTTCATGTTCCCATCCGGGGGACCATTATCATATTAACTATCATGACATCAAAATTAAATCAGTTTATGTTCCATGCATGCTGCATGCACACAGAGCTGTCCCAGCCCTGGCCAGCAGTCCTGGTGTGATTCCCCTGGCTGCAGTGCAGCATTATTGCTGCAGCACGGCCCTTGCATGGGGCCTGGGAAAGGAACAATATCCTGCTTTCATTAGCCCAGATACAGCAGACTTCTTCGTGTGGCCAGTATCTGCACAGCTGTGCTGCTGTGACACTGTCAGCCAATATTTACATCATGTCTTGCCCAAGAAATGGGCCTGAATCTTTCTTGCAGTGTTTCCTGCAGGCCTGCTGATGTTTCTTTCTGCCTTACATGTCTTCAGACCCTAACTAACCCTTTGCCAACGTCCAGAGATCATCACAGGAACTGACAAAGGGATCAGAGTTTCCTTTTTTAATTTCCATGTGGATATGACCAATCCCTTAATTCTTTCAGCTAAAAATTCTGCGAGAGGTGAGGAGGCAATAGGTGCAAGAAGTGCCACTGGGTTCAGAAGCTTACAGAAATAATTAGTGCTGGAAATTGCAGCTACTAAATGACCCTGTTTTAATGTGCCTCTGGCTGGGCTGTGGCCCCGCACTTTGCCCTGGGCAGGAGGTGGAGCAGAGAGCAGGAACTGCCACCTGCTCCCAACCCACTCCTCCCTCCCCATCCCAATCCTGCTCCCCGTCCCTCCACCCTCGCAGCAGCATCGGCAGGGGCTGGGCACTCCAATCACCAGGTGAAATCAGTGCTGCGGATCCAGCTGCAGAAATTCCAGAAATTCCTGCTCCGGGATACTTGGGATGCAAATCAGGGTGTGAGCCTGGGAGAACCAGCACTGATGCTGATCTCTCTCTGCTTCCTCACACGAGGAAGGCTTGCTTGTCTTTAAGGAAAATGTCGTTTACGCTCTGTTTCTCAGAAAAGAGCAGAAAAGAACAAATTTTTTTTCTCATCTGTCATCTCTTTATCACTCACTCTTGGTGAGGGACCAGGGAATTCGTGGGAGGCACATGCTGCCCTCAGCTCCAGTGAGGGGATTATTTACAGTGTCCTGCAAGAGCTACACCCTGGCTGCTTGTGCCAGGCAGTTGTCACAGGCATGTGCCACTTTTCTGGAGGAGTCTGGAATACAAACTGCTCCTGGATCTCTAGCACATCACTGGGATTATAAATACTGCTGAGGTTAGAAATCAGAGGAACAGCTCTGTCTAGTGGCAATTGCAATAACTACATCAGAAGGTCGTTATTTCTAACAGAATTCAGCCCATATGTGTTGAATAAAAGGAGTTTAAAAATAGCTGCTTGGCTTGCTTTTCCACATGGCAAATGCTCCAAGTACTTCTGGAGACATGGGATAAACATGTGAGGCCACACTCTGCCATGAGCTTTCTGTTCTTTTAAGAGCTTTGCTGCCTTTATTTAATTTTCACCAAAAGCAATAAAAATCCCCGAGGCTTTGCCATTCCCAAAGCTGTGGTTGGGATCTGCAGGGCCCTGTGCCTCCTCCCCCTGAGGTGTTTGGTGCTGGATGTCCCAAATCCATCCCAGCTCCCCAGCCCATCGTGTGGCACAGGATGGCTGTGAAGGGAGAAGGTAGTGAAGCTGCTGGAATTATAACGGAGTGCTTTGAGCTGGACGTGTGTGTGCGTCTGTGCCTGGATCTGAGACTGCAGCTGCTTGTGTAGATGTGCTAAATCAAAATTAGTAAGCACAAATAACAAAGAGATTGCATGAATTATTTGGGGGTAAAGACTCAGCGTGTATCCTTCTTTAGCGACTTCAGGTTACACATCAGAGCTCAGAGCCTAAAAGAGGGAAGGAGAGCTCACCAGAAGCTGCTCAAGATTTCGGATGAGCTGACAGCAGAGAGCACTTGTGTGCTGCCTGGGTGCCCAGGTCAGAGCTAAAGAGCAGATGCTGCAGGTTGCAAATCAAGTGGCACATCCTTTTATATTTAAATCTCTCTTGAAACAAGCGCTCTGCCCTTGCTCAGCAGGCAAGGCTTTATTCCTTACTGTGGCAAGCAGGTCGAGGCAGAGATAAAGCCGTGATAGCCGAGAGTCGTGGGCAGCACAACTTTCATAGGGAGCCTAAACTTGCAGGTTTGTGTGGAATCTCCAGGGAAGCCAAGGGAATTTTCCGGGGGAATGTGTTCCTGTTCCATCTGCTCGTCCCTGCAGCAGCATCGCTGCAGCCCCGGCTCGCTGTGCACAGCCAAGGCTGCAGATAAGGGAGAGCAGTGCTGCCGAAAGCTGCAGCTCCCTGCCCGGGGGGCGTTCCGGACTGCCTGACACTCCATCGCCTTCCTGCGCTGTTCTCCATCCCAGCTCCCTGTAAACGCTGTCTCTGGGCCCCAGCACCCGGACTGACTGACCCTCCATCGCCTTCCTGCGCTGTTCTCCATCCCAGCTCCCTGCAAACGCTGTCTCTGTGCCCCAGCACCCGGACTGCTGCCCTTCTCTGTCCCACCCCAGACTGAACCTGCAGAATTGGGGTTTTCAGTTATTTCTGTCCAACATTTTGAAGCTGCAGGTCCTGGATCGTGTCTCCTTTCTCTGCCTTGCACTGGGTTTTCTTTCTTAGATCTCCTTCTCTAAGTTGTGACTCATTTCACTCTTTGAGAGCTCTCATTTGGCATCTCCCAAGCTGTCTGCCTGCCAATTCCTTGCAATCCCCACGTCTCTCTGCACTGTGTTCCTTGGCCACTTGCCAATTCTCAGGCTTTAAACTTCAGTATTTCTAGGATCTGCTCTCCTGAGATTTTTTTCCTTTTTTATTTCCTCTCCCTTTTTAATATTTCTAACCATTTCTCCTTTGGCCCTGTGCTGAACTCTCTCTAGGCACAAGGAAAATAAGAAGGTTCTTTGGTGATGAAACAGATGGAATTCCAAAGGGTGGTGTAGAGATTTGTTTCAATATGCTCCTGGAGGCTTTGTCCAAAGTGCAAGGGGCTCTCAGCTGCCTCTTTAAAGAGCAAGGTCTGTAGATAAACTGAAATTCAGAGTTTTAATATGCTCCAATGGTCTAGGTATGCTAACCAGTCCCATTTTTGACAGCCTTGGGAAAGGCAGTGTTATTCTTGCAGCTTTACTGTGTTCTTCCTATTTGCTATAAAGGGCACTTCCCACAAACAATGAAGTGCAACCGAATGAGGGGAGCTTGCTAATTTACAGGGGAGAAGAAATTCAGGGATGCTTTTCCATGTCAAGCCTTTGATCAGTACTGCAAACTTGGAGCGAGCCTGTCAGTTCAGATTCTCACATCTGTGCCTCTTTACGGATGGCAGTTCCTCTGTTCTCCTTACAAACACATCTCTGAGCCTTTCTTCAAGCTCACTCCTGCTCTGGAATTCTGTTACTGCTCTTGTGGTTCCAGTTCCTATCAAAGGGCTGCTTTGCTGCTTTTTGATATAACAAAAATGTCTCTGTCGATAACACACAGAACAGGCTCGCATATTTTAACGTGAAAGGGTCACAGTCACTCTCTCATACTCTTATTTTCCCTTACAATCACTGACTGGGTTGGGTTGGAAGGGACCTCAGAGCTCACCCTCGCCTGAGGATTCTCAGCAACTCCAATTCCAGTGCTAAACTGTGCAGATTTCTGTGACAGGCTCTTGAATGCTCTCGTTATGATTTAGTGTTTTTATAAATAACTGCTCTCTATTGACTCTCCTGAGCTGCACTGGCAGCAGTGGGACTCGTGTTACAGCGTGTTGTGTTTCTTATTAATTCCACGTGTTCCTCACAGCTGAAATACTGCAGCCAACACCAGAGGAATTACGCCCAAAGCGGGGTCTGAAATGCAAATCTCAGGGTGTTGCACTCCAGTGGTTCATCCAAACTGCCTTTCACTTGTTTGCTCCTTAAATTCTTATATGAAAGGTGCCCCAGCCTGTCAGGAGAAGTGTCACTAACAGTGACACTTAGAGCTCCCTGCCCAGGGTCACAGCTCGGGCAGCCTCAGGGAAGGGATGGGCCAAGGAGCAAACAGGGGTCCTGCTGGAGACAGGAACCTGGCACAGGCACTCTGTGTGAGGGGCTGCTGGGGGTGGCTCTCCAGGAGAGAACAGGGATGGTCACGGATGGATTGCTGGGCACTGTGCAGGGGAGGCACCAGCTCCAGGAATATGGAGCAGGAATGCAGGGTGGAAGGCTGGGACAGACAAGGACATGCACGAGGCACCTCAGGAGTCAAAGGACATGTGAGAAGAACTGGGGCAGTCGATGTGTTTGCAAATCATGCTTGTGTTGCCCCTGGGATCTGTTTAAACGAGTTTCTCTCTTATAAACTGTGTTTTTGCAAGGGATTTATTTGCTGGTTGCATGAATGCTTGCCACTGTATGACAAACACTCTTTAAAGTGTTTTTTACGTTTTTCTGCCTCGGTCCCTAGCCTTAATGCTGAAGTAATATGATTGGCAAACTAACATGCGTATATTATTCTGATCTGGAAATGGAAATAGCTAATAATTAATGCCCAGTAGCTATTATCACACTGGCTGCCTTTGCTACACCTCTGTTTTATGTGGGCAGATTGAAATGGGATCGGGTCAGCAGTAATTTAGCCTGATTGGGAAAGTGGTTTTTGGACTCTCTGGGAAGGTGGCTTTTGGACTCTCTGATGGACTCTGTTTATTCATCTGTCTCCAGGTGAGGTCAGTCAGTTGCAGACAAACGTCTCTGAATTCAGGTTGGGCAGTTTTTGTAAGAAGGTGAAAAACAATCTTAGGAATGAGTTTTATATTTCCAGGCAGGCTGTGGAGAAAGGCTCACTCATTTATTATCAAATAGTTTGACCAGGGTCACTTTGGTTTTGCTGAATTTTATCTCCTCAAGGACAGGGAACTTTCTCTTCTTCATTTGCTCTTCACATTTCTTCTGCTGCAAGGCTCTTTCTTTGGACTAAGATGCAGGAACAGCATCTCCTGTAGCCTGGGGACAGCACTCTGGACACGGGAGCCCCACGGGGTCACTCAAGGGGGAGCCCTGACCTGGGAAGGGATTCACCACGGGCTGTGCTGGTGCCCTGCGAGTGCTCCTGCAGCTCGTCCTGCTGCCCTGAGAGCCCTGACTGCAGCGCCCAGGGCACAGGGCACGGCAAGGAGCCTGGCAGGGACTTCTCTCCAACTGAGGACATCCAAACAGAACCCTTATTTGTTGAAGTGATTAAGTCATCTGTTCATTTTCACTGGCTGGGGTTTGGCCTGTGAATACCCAAGTTGGAACTGCCTGTTCTTCCCTTGTTTTTCCATGTCTTGGACATTCTCACTCCAGTCCTGTTTTGTTCCATCCCATCCATTTCCCTGTAAGACACAGTGTCTGCTAAGGCTTACTAAAGAAATGGATCTCCAAGGCAGGACACTCGTGCTCTCTGTCTTATCCTTAATAGGTATTGAGATGTGTGAAATAATGCCTGAGTTTTTTAAGAATCATAGCAACTATCTCCACTTTACACGTTATTATTTTTTTTAAAAGGACTCCTTTTCTAATTTTATTCTTTCTTAAGTAAACAGTCTTTAATAGTGTTTATCCCAAAGGCACATTTACATCTATTCTGTTCCACTCTGGTTTCTCTGAACAAGCTTTTCACTTCTCCATAGAAAGCAGGAATGGACAAAATGTGAAGCATGTGTGAGTGAAATGATGGTTCACAGCCCGGGGGAAATGGATTTTTTAAAAATAATATCTTGTAATCTTTCTCCTCATGGATTTGGAGGGTCCCTGCTTTGTGCTTGTTACTGTGGGGCTGGTAGAGCTGCCAGCTCCACTGCCTCTGTTTAGATTTGGGAAGAACTTTTCCTACTGTATTCTTAAAATACAGAACTAAAGCCATGCTGAGCTTTTCTTCATCCCTGACAGAAGCTTTTATGTGTGAGCAGTGGCTGCCTCCCATTTGCTGGGCTGTGCTTGAGTCCTGGGCAAAGCTGGGGATGTTTTGGAACAGCCAGCCTGGCATTCCCTGTGGTTACCAGGACCTTCTGAAGGAACAACTCATTCTGGGATTCACTGTTTGCCTGTCCTCCCCTGTGCATAAATGAGGGAAATACCTGTCCCCTTTGGGAGGGACAGGGACAGTGGAGCCCAGTGGGGAAACATCTGTCCCCTCTGGGAGGGACAGGGACAGTGGAGCCCATTAGCACATGAAGGAGATTCCCATGGCAGGGATGGAGCCCAAGGCTCACCGTTTAGAAATGTGATTGAATGCTTTTAGTGGATTAAGGCCATACTCTTACTGAGCTTTCTGCCAAGGAAAAGAACCACAGTTGTGCTTTGTGCAAACAAGGTGAATGACCAGATTTGGAGCAGTTCAGGCTTACACAGGCACCACCTGTGTAAGAGCAGAGTGGCTGCAAGCTGATGCTCTAATTTATTGAGGACTGTGAGATCAATTGAAATGTGGTGGGAAAGAATTCTTTGTGTGGGGTTTATAAAAGCAAGGTCCTGCAGGACTGAGATGAGTGAGACTGCTTGGTTCAAAATGCCAAATATATTGGTACTTAAGCTCCCTCCAGGTGCAATAATTCAAGGAGTTTATTAAATCAGGTGTGGACTGTCGTTAAAACACACTGTTCTTTTTGAAATCATAACCATGTATCAAGTCAGTTGGGTAATTAAGAATCAGAATTTGACTGTGCAAAGGGCAAAGAAAAGTTTTTAATTATATCATGTGATATGATAGGATATTAATGTTACATATTCATTCAAAGTAGGACTCTGTGAGAAAGGCTATTTTTGGAGTGAAATCTTTTTGCTGTAATACAATGTACTTGTAGTAAATCTCCTGTGTTTCAAAGATCAGCTTTCCAGACTCTGTGTCCCAAGAGTCTGCTCTTTATGTGTTTTCCCTCTATTGGAAGCATCTCAGCCTTTGCAGCTTTAGCTCTGGATGGGCCAGTTACAGGGAAGGAGTTTATTCCAAGAATATCAGTGTGGTTTTTATCATTGTGATTGGCTGCTCTGTTAATGGTTTACTTAGAACAAAGAGATCTTTGCTGTGGCATTTGCTGCCCAGTCATAACTATCTGGAGTATTTCAAGTATTCCTAGGTTTTCACTCACAAGGATAAGATCACCTGCAGCTGGCTGTTCTTTCTGATGCCTCTTGCTTCTGCCTTGAGTGCTTCTCTGGGAATTCTCAGGAGCTCTGGGAATGGCTCCCTGAGCTGTCCCTCAGTGCCTGGCTGTGGCTGGACAGCCAGCAGGATGCTGGGATGGACCCTGAGCTGCAGGTAGAGCCCCTCAAACCCGCCAGGAGCTCCTGGGGCCACGTTTGTGCTAAGCAAATGGGTTTGGTGCGTTTCAGCAATGCAAAAAAAGGGCTATTCCAGGCTCAGGTTCCTCACGCCCTGAGGTGCTGCAGGGAATGTTACCAGAGGAAGGAATCAAGTTAAACATCAACAGCAAAGTAAAGAGATGCAGGGTACAAGTGGAAGGGTGGTTTGCCTGTTTCATTAAGGCATATACATGGCTCTGTGGTCTGCAAAAAATCCATTTAATTAGTGTTTTGTTCTTCAGATCCTTAGCTTCTTGAAGAAATTATTTGTTTTTTTTTCCCACCAAGAAAATGAAGCCATAAAATAAAACTGTCCCACTGTTGATGGTGGCTGATGGGCAGAGGTCAGTGTGGAAGCTGCTGCAGGATTCCCCTCACATCCCAGCTGGACAAGGGGAATTACAATTTTTATTGTATTCTGACTTAAGCTTAAATTTATCTAAACCTGGCATGTATAAACTGAGCTGAAAAACTAATTCTAAATCATCAGACTCATTTAGGAGCATTTGCAGAGGAGCTGGGACAGACTCAGGGATCATTAAGGATCATTCCTTGCCCAGCCAGAGGTGTGGGTTGTGCCAGGCTGGACTGTCAGACCAAATTCCTTTCCCCTGAGCTTTGCTGTGGCTGTTGCCAAGTCACAGGAGCCTGTAAGGCACAGGCACATCAGCATCCAGGGAAACCCATGGAGATATCTGGATGGAAAAACATCTGGTTTGGTAAAGTTAACACTCTCTCCCCTCAGCACACGATAGTTCACCTGGTGGAAGCATTTCTATCTGATTTTTAACATCTCTGAGCTTAAAATAGTAGCTTTTTACAAGAACCCATATAATAATATAATAATAACAAGAACCCATATAACTCACTGTGAGATGGCTAAATCATGTGATTTGGCTATTTTGCTACTTAAAGAAGTGATTAATTATGATACTGAGCAAGTAGGTATTGAGCTGAGTAAACTGCTTGTAACACATGTTCTTCTCCTCTATCTTAGAGGGAAAAACATGTTCTCTATTTCCTTCTAGTGTCTGGCTTTTATCACTGAAAAACGAGATCATAAACTGCATCACAGCATTCCCAAGGAATGTTATCCACGGCTCCAGTGGCCGCTCTGACACGGCATGGGGAGGTGCTGAAAGTGGGCCTGAGCAGTGCCAGCTGAATTCAGAACCCTGGGGCAGAGGATGCCAGCAATTCAGTGCCCCTTTTCTCCTTTGTCTGATTTATTAAGAGGGAAAGGACACGCAGAAACAAGAACAGGAAGCACTGACAGTCTCACGGGCAAACTGCTGCTTGCAGTTCTCTTTTTGGAGTTTCCAAGCAATGAAACAAAAGGTTAATGTTTTTTCTCTTGCTTTCAGGCTGCACTTGAAAACATATTCAGCCTCTTTATTTGTCTTTCATCTCCTGAGAAACTGAGTAAAACTGTAGATGAAACAAAAGCACTTTGACACCAGGGATGGATCCAGGCTGTGTATTTAACAGCACAGAGCTCAAGAGGAAGAAGCCAGGCAGCATTTTCTGAGAAAGAAACGTTCTTGCTGTATGCCTGGTACCTTAATCCACTCCTTCCTTCTTTCTTTATAGTCCAGAGGAGCATAATTCAACATTAAAAACCCCCTCCATTCCAAATCCCTAAAGCAGCCTGTAAAAATGAAATGCAGAGCACAGCGAGACCCTGTGCAAACACGAGCAGTGCTGGAAAAGGAGCCACAATCCACAGGCTCTTTCTCATCACTCAGAAGGCCACAGAGCACTGTCACCTGTGCTGTGGAACCACTGAGAGGGCTCAGTCCTTCCAGCTGACACCACGAGCTCCCTGGAGCTGCTGACAGCCAGCACTGACAGCTCTGCCCAGCCTGATGGATCCTGGACACCTTGGCGGTGCTGTTCTGGCTCAGGGCACCTGGTGGTTTTGTTCCCATGGCCATCAGCCGGTGCTGTGTTCCAGCTCCAGGTACTTGTAAGGCCTTTGCACAGCCCGTGGCTCTGGGATGAGTCTGTCCCTGTCCTCCCAGAGCCTCTCGCTGCTGCAACTCTTCCCAAGTAGGTAAAGTATGTGGGCAGCCCCTGCTGCTGACCCGCTGCAAGGAATCCTGTCACGTGCTAAGCTTTGTCAGAGCAACTTCAAAAGCTTTTCAGCTCTTTATTAACATTTATAAACTGGTTTATTCTCCACGGCAGCGTTGCTGGGCAAGGTTTCTGCTTATTTTGGGTCCGGCACTGCTTCTCTGGATGAAAGCCTTCTGCAAGGTCTTGATCACCTTCAGTTTGATTTAAGGGATGAAATCAGTCTGTGACTAATTTTGAAACCAACTCAGAAGCAATAAAAATGTTTTGTCTTTGGGGACTTGTTGTGCAGATAAAAGGAGTCCTCTCAGCCAGACTGGCTGCACAGGCAGAGTGCACTGGCCGTGCTCCTGCAGCAGAGTCCTTGGCAGAGCAGGACTCGCTCTATCCACTCCTTTCTCCCCCTTCCTTTTGGAACCAGAGTTCTTTTCTTTTGGGAATCTGTTCTTGGCTCAGTGAGTGTCTCTACCCCCCTCTTCTCTCTCTTTTCAGTCTCATTAGGAGTGCTGTATGAATTCTCAGACTCTCACTGTGCTCCTGACCTGCTGCTGTTCCAGCTGAAGGGCTTTTCTCTCCTGCAGTATCCTGCTTTACACACCCCCTCTCCCTTTGTGTCCCTGATGGCTGCACCTATCAGGTCTAGAATTTCGACTCTGTTTTGTGTGGTAGGTCGGGAAATAAGTCACAGGAAGGTGAAGGATGAAAAAAGGACTTAGATGATACGATAGAAATTATTTCCAACCGAGAAGAACACTTAAGGGACTGCTAGAAAATAAGAGTTCGACTGGAAAGGAGACAACTTGAGAAACTGAGCTCAGAGAAACCATAGAGATGAATTTTGGCACATCTAACAGCAGACTAAATTCCACTAATTAAAATGTATTTGAGCTAATTAGTGGGATCAGAGTTGAATTAGGAACACTTTTAATAGCTTGGAGAGGAAAGATAATAAGAAAAGTGCCAATTTTTCAGAATGTTTGGAAAAGGAACATCCTCACACACACAGAGGGGTGCTGAGGTGTCCTGTGAACAGTGCCCTGGGCACAGCCCAGGGCGGGGCAGGGGGGTAGGGAATGTGAGAGTGGCCTCAGATCTGGGAATTCTGTCAAACTCCTGGCTATCTGGGGCCAATGAGGCCAACCCAAGGGCTCGCTGGAATGAGGAGTGAAGGTCCCCCAGCCCCTGCAGCAGCAGGCTCTGCACTCACCCAGCCGTAGCTTCACTGACAGACTGCAGCACACAGGGAGTACAGCTGGGAGATTGCAATGGGAGGGGAAAGGCAACTCCAGAGCTCCAGCTCATTGCACAAAAACAGGCTCCAGCTTCCCTGCCCTGCACTCCACACCTGCTCGCTGTCTGATCCTGTTGCTGTGGCGTTCATAAAATCCCAGCATTTCAATGCAGCAAAGGGGAAACCTGGGACAGAACTGTGGCTCAATCAGGTGTTTGAAACTAAACCAGGTTCAGAGTTTCTGAAATCAGCCCAGTTACAGAATCACACAATTATTTAGGTTGGACAAGACCTCGAAGATCACAGAGTCCAACCTTTGCCCCATCTCCACCCTGTCAAACAGAGCTGAGCTGAGCCACCCGATCCAGCCAAGCCATTCCCAGGGCTCAGCTGCCTCACCTGGCAGACTCAGCTTTGAAAATCTCCACCTCTGTTCGCAACAGCTGCCCCCTGTGCAGAGCCAGAGAGGCCTGTGGAGTCCCTGGAGTCCCCACACTCAGCACTGGGGACCTGGAAGCTCCCGGGAAGGGCAGGGCAGGCCGGCAAAGTGCAGTGGCACTGCAGGGCTGGGGAGCCACAGCCTTCAGGGAGCTGACAGCAGGTGACTCAGCTGCTCCCACTGCAGAGTGACAGTGGTGTATCACACACAGAAATCACCACCTATCCTTCAGGAAACAAATAAAAACCAACGGAGTTCTCCATTTATAGATATGTTTTTAATTCCTGTACGAGCAGAATGTCCATTCCTTAAAAATAAAAACCAGACCAAAAATCCCAGCAGAAGCCAAACTTAGGCAATAAGCAGCAGCTCTCTGGAGACCTACCCACAGCAAGGACCTACTCTTCCCCCATCTCTTGCTCAGACATTTCTGTGCACACACAGCCAAAGGGAGAACAAAGAGAGCAGACCCAGCAATCAGCATCCTTGAGCAGCACAGGCTGTCCTTGAAGGCTCCCAGCCTTGCTTGAGTTTCTAATGGCAACCACCAAAACTCTTCAGCTATGGCAGGCAGTGCCTCAATCCTTTTGTTGGGAGATGTTTGAAATCCTGCAAACTCTTTAAATAGCAACATCTTAGAACTACAGTCATCAGATAAAAAAATTTATACCTACATTTTCAGGGACTTTCCATTAACCCTTATCCTGTAGAAAAGATATTGAATCTTTGAATTACTGAGAGGAAATTCACGGTTAGAATTTCAAACATGTAAATGGAATCATAAAACTGAAAAAACCAATGAATATAACTAAACTGGAGAGGAAGGGTTACACATTCTTTCTTACTCTTTTTCTTTTCATCCCATTTTACAGTAAAACAGCATCTTGTTTCAAATTTGATGGTCCCTGAGCACTAATAGGTTCTTTATTCCTGCAGTGCAGTGTGATGTGGTTTTCCCCTAAAAGTTTTTAGTTAATGCTGCAATGCTTTCTACTATTGCTGATTATTTTAACAACAGCAAAAACAATTCAGAGGAAAATAGAAGTAATTACAGAACCTATCTTCTGCCTTCCTGGATTGATTTACAGTTAAACTTTGGCTGGGCAGTGTTCAAAGCAAAACCTCCCACAGCCTACACACGGTTGTGCAGAGAGACAGGGGGCAGAAGGTCGGGAGGCTCGACCCTTCCTGCATCCCATGGCTGGAGTGCTCAGGGATTGCCTGTGTTGCTGGAGTAACCGTGTCCTCCTTGGGAAAATCCTGCTGCTCACGCTGGCAAGAGGCTCCAGTGCCCGCTTCGTGTCCCTGGACAGGCAGTGCCAGCAGTGCCGGGAGGATTCCAGCAGAGCCAGCTCTGCCACACTGACATGTCACACTGACACTCTGTCACACTGACACTGTCACACTGACACTGTCACACTGACATCTCATCTTTTCTTCACCAGTGCTGACCCCGTCCCTGCTGAAGGAGATGCGTTTCAAACGAGTGTTACTGGTATTATTACTCCCTAGCTGCCAGTTAACACAGATGGGACATGCAGTGATTCCTGGGGGACTAACCAGCAGCTGGGCAGTTTCCTTGGAGCCGTGTCACCCTCTCTTGGGGGCAGATGCTGATGGAAATGCCCCTGAGGAGGCTGGAGGCAGTGGGGGATGATGGGCCCTGAGCAGCCAGAGTCACCAGCACAGCTCTGAAGCTGTGGGGGTGTTCATGGCTCGTTCAGGGAAAGGTTCCAAAGGGATGCAGCAATGCATGGGAATTCCCTCTGCTGCAGTGCCCACTGGCCGAGTTCTGCTCCACACTCCTTACACCCCAGAACTGGCTGAAGGACAGAGAGGTTGGGAAGCACTGACACAGCAAACTCAGTTTATTCAGAAACACTGAATTACCGGTGTGTCCCCACAGCTCCAGGTGTTTGCAGCACTGAAGAGCTCCAGCCCAGCACACGCCAGAGACAGCCCAGAGCTGGAGGGGAGGTCTGAATGTTCTGAAACTGGACCTACAAAGTATCCACGGATTCTTCTTCCTCCTCTCTACTTTGGCAGAAAGCACAGCCCCAACTGCAAGCCTTTACACACCTCCTGTAAGTTCCTGCATGAACATTGACATTTTTACATTGAGATCTTACATAAAAGTATATATTGAACCCTGCAGCCCTTCCAAAGGGATTCCAAAGTGCTGTTTAATCTGACTATTACTTGTGGGCTTGTTATCAGGTTTGGGCACTGCTACCCAAGTGCCTCGGTGATTTCACACTGTGACCTGGCTTTGGAGGATGGGTTAATTACTATGCTTACATTTCTTTCTTCTCCTAAATTATAGAGCTGATTTTACTTTTCTTACGATGGCAATTTTATTGTAAGGTTTTATTTCTCTTTTACTGTATATGAAATGGAACACCGAGCTGCAACCAAATTACTCTTGTAATTGCAGCACAATGAATAAGTATGTGCAAGAGAATAATCTTGTAAAAGCTGATTACCTTGGTTATTAATAATTAGGATTTATGAGTTAAGTAATATGGAGCGGCTATATCCAATTCCTTGGCAATTTCATGTAGACAGCTGAGAGACAAGTTTAGAAATAATCCAGTGTGAAATCCCAACTGACAACTGAACCAGCATCTTAGGGTCTGCCTGTGGCTTCTCCCTCTGCTTTGGCTGTTTGAAGCTGGAGTGGCAATTTGCAGTTTTCTCTCATCTGTTGGACATAAAAATTTGCCCATTTTAATTTCTTTGTGCTTTGCTTAATTTGATTCTTAATCAGATTTTTGTTTTCCCTGGGTTCTCCTGGCAGAAGAATTAATATATCTGAGGTTTGTGTGCATGTATATGGGGTTGGCTGTTCCTTATGTTTTCTTCTGTATTTTTTCCTGATTTTTTATTACCTACTAAATAGGCTTAGTGTAAATAATATTTTTTTATATCTTAAAAATATCATAGAGCACTTCTAATCTACTCTATTCTTTTCTGATTTGGTGATATATGAACTCTTGCAAGTCTGGAGAGAACAGTTACAAATCTAATGTTTTTTGCCCCTTCTGCAAGTTTATCCAGGAGCCTAAGTAGCTGCCCATCCATAAAAAACAAGTAACTTTGTTGAGCACTCCCCAAAACTCTCTCCTCCACCCCCAGGAGTTCTCCAGCCCTCCACCTGCCAAGCACTTGCCATACAGCATCACTGCTGAGTCCAGGCTCTAATCAAAGCTTTTGGGATTGCCCTCTCGGTTCGAGTTTCAGCAGAAATCAAGTTTGCATCCCGCAGGCGATGAAAGCCAAGGGCCCTGTCAGCGGGGGTGAGGGAACTTGCTCAGCCTAACAAAGCCTTCCCTGCTCACTCCCCAGCCTAACAAAGCCTTCCCTGCTCACTCCCCAGCCTAACAAAGCCTTCCCTGCTCACTCCCCAGCCTAACAAAGCCTTCCCCGCTCCCCCTGCAGTGTTTCCTGAGGGCCACTCACAGGTAAATGGCCTGAAGGTTCCCCCCAGCTGCAGTGGCAGAGCTCTGGTGAAGGCCAGGACTCACACCCAGGTATGTGCCGTGTCCTTCCGTGCCTCCCGGCCCAGCTCCAGACCTCTGTACTGCAGTGCCAGGCTGTGGAGGCAGAGCCTGGGCTCCAGCATCTCCAAATATTCCCGGTGTTACTGTTCTGCCAGTGCAGAGGGGGTGTGTTCATCACACGGGAACAGAATCACACCTAGATTTTGTCTTTCATGCACTTGAGGGAAGCCTGACAAACAATTTAGCTTTGCAATGTAGTACTAGGGGAGTATTTTAAATTCCATTTTATGTTCATGTCCAACGTAACACTTAGTGGAGCTAAATAGTTATTCATGCTAAATGCTCCACGTGCTCTGACAACATGGTTTTTAAAACATGGGGATCATTTTTTTTTTCCAATAGAAGCAGAGCAGATTTTAACTGCAAAGGAGCAGTCAGTGAAGCAAGGGCATGTTGTAATTATTACTGAATGTAATAGAACAGAAAAATGTCCGTGTCACTTCTGTCAGGGACTCTGCTGAGGCTGTCCCTTGTGGGGCACAGGGACCCTTGGCTGGGCTGCCAGAGCATGTGTCCCATGATGGGAGAAGACAGGGCCTGTGCAGCTGCTGGCACAGGAACGCCAGCATTCCTTCGTTTTGCTTTCTAAAACCTAGTCTGTTCTCCTTTGACTATGGTGACGTTATAAGATGTATCAAAGCCACAGTTAAGTTTCACTATTTTTACAGACACAGTGTTTCGGGCTGATGTGTCAGAATTCCCAGCAGATTCCTGGTTTACATCCTACTTGTTTACCACAAAGCTGCTCCTCTCGCAGCACTCCGGCACAGCGAGGCAGCCCGAGCCAGGCAGGTGCACCGTGTCCCCTAATCAACGAGCAGGTGTGGGGGCAGAGGGGCCCGCGAGCCCCTGCCTGGGACGGCATCGTGCACAGCGGGCTGGGACACAGGGACGGCATCGTGCACAGCGGGCTGGGACACAGGGACGGCATCGTGCACAGCGGGCTGGGACACAGGGACGGTATCGTGCACAGCGGGCTGGGACACAAGGACGGCATCGTGCACAGCGGGCTGGGACACAGGGCTGGCACTGCTGCACGCGGCTGCCGCCGTGGCCACGCGGCAAGGGGGAATTCCAACCTTTCCCCCACGTGGAGGGTACGGTGGGTCCCGCAGCGGGAAGCCCGGGGCTGTCGCTGCTGGGGACGGCCGGGGCTGGAGCGGCGCTGCTGGAGCCAGCCCTGCCCGCGGCTTTGCGGTGAGTCAGCCCCGCTCCGGGCCGGCCGGCACCGCGCTCACCCCGCGCCCCCGGGGCGGCACAGGCGGGACCCCGCTCCTCCCGCTACCTGCGGGCAGGGGACGGCCGGGCCCGGCCCGGCGGCCGCAGGGGCTGTGCCGGCGGCGGAAGCTCCGCCCGGCCCGGCCGAGCCGCAGGTGGGAGCGGCCCCGGGAGCGGCCCCGTGCGGGCGGTGCGAGCGGGGGCCGCTCTCCCGGCCCTCCCCCGCCCGGCCCGGCCCGGCCCGGCCCGCGCTGGCCCCGCGCCCGCAGAGCGCTCCCCGCCCGCCTCCCTGGGCGAGCGGCGCCGGGCGGGCGGCGATGGACGGGCAGCCCCGGGCGGGCCCCGCCGCGCCGCGCTGGAGGAGGCGGGCGACCCCCCGGCCGCAGCCCCTCGCCTGGAGCAAGCCCCGGCCGCAGTCGTACCAGAGCCCCAGCGGGCTGCTCGTCACCGACTTCCCCCTGGAGGACAGGTGCGCCTTCACCGTGACCCAGCCCGCCGGCACCGTCAGCCCCGCCATGGGATCCGTGTCCAACGGCACCGTGCGGCCGCCGCGCTCGCCAGGGCTGTCCCCTGAGCGCTCCCGGCTGCTCGCCCTGGCTCCGGACAGCCCCGTCGGTTCGACCGCCAACGGCACCGTCCTCGCCCCGGCCAGCGGGCAGGGCCGCCGGGCCCGGCCGCCCAGGACTGCGGGGCTGGCCCCGCACCAGGACCGCATCGTGTTCGCGGCCAGCGCGCAGCCCGCGCCATGCGGCCAGGCCGCCGAGCCCCCCGGGGTACCGGGAGGATCCCCCGGGATCGGCCGGACCGCCGAGTCCCCAGGGGTACCGGGAGGATCCCCCGGCATCGGCCGGACCGCCGAGCCCCCGAGGGGATCCCCCGGGATCGGCCGGGCTGAGCCCCCGAGGGGATCCCCCGGGATCGGCCGGGCTGAGCCGCCAGAGGTGCCGGGGGATCCCCCCGCGGAGCCCCCCGCGCTGCTGAGCACGCACAGCCCCGCGGCGCGCAAGGTGGGCTCGCAGCAGCTGATCCCGCTCAGCCTGGCCGAGAGCCGGCCCGCGGGCCGGGCCCAGGGCCACGACCGGCTGCTGAAGGCTCGGAGCCTGGTGGAGACCCCCCGGCTGCCCCCGGGCAGCGACGCCGAGGACGAGCCCGAGGGCGGCCCGGGCAGCCCGGGCACGCTGCGGCGAGGGCTCCGCTCCACGTCCTACCGCCGGGCCGTGGTGAGCGGCGTGGACCTGGACGGCTCCGCCAACTGCAAGAAAAAGAACAGAATGTCCCAGCCCATCCTGAAAGCCGTGGTCGAGGATAAAGAGAAGTTTTCGAGCCTGGGCAGGATAAAGGTGAGGTGCGCTGGGCGGTGATGCTGCGGCTCCGCAGGAGCGTGATTTGCTGACTGTACGGTTTTTTTTAGTTTGCTTTTTGCTAACACAAAGCTGCTCGTAGTTACCGCTGTTTAGTTAATGCTGTTTTCTAAGCGAGGTGTTGGAGGGACACGATTCTGTTGGAGGGACACGATTCTGTTGGAATCCGAGCAGCTCAGCACTGTGCTCTGGCTCGCGTTTCCTGCTGGATTCCCCAGCTCACAGAGGGCTGCTCTCACAACCGAACTCGTGGCTTAAAACCCGCTTCCCAGAAAGGAGTAAACAGGAAAAAAAAAGAGACATTGTCCTAATAAACTCTGCCTGCTAGAGTAGAGACAGAAAAATGAACTTCCTCCTGCGCTCCCCTATCTGAGACATCACTTCTGAATTACGTGTAAAAATTACTGTGTGGTTTTTAAATCGATAGAGACCACTTCCATTACCCTAATTTTAATGCTTACAAGTAAAAGCAGAATGCCTGTTTTTATATCTTGGTTGTATCCCTTGGGAGAAGTAGTAGATTTGAATTGCATGTTAATGCATTAAAATTAAGTTATACGGACTTACTGAAAATACTCTTTTGCTTGAACATATAGTGTAATATTGTATTTCCTTATTTTTAAATAGAATTTGTTACTTTATGAAATACGTTCATAGATATCTGTGGAGTGTTTGGAATTGTGTAATAAAGGATACCAGGCTAAGGGCTGATGCTCTAGCTATCAAAGTGATTATCAGCTTTGTGACAGTTTTCAGACAAATTCAGAATTATGGTAATTGAAGCTTTTGTGAAAATGCTACAAGTGGTGAAACAGGACTTGATCAAATTGTGAGCAACTGCAGAGTAGGAAGTGATCTGGTTTGGTAGTAGACTTGAGCAGTAAGTTATGTTTAGAAGAGGAGGATGTCACACTGTCCTGTCCTAACACGCAGAGCTCTCTGCCAGCAGTGTTTTATTGGACTCTTAGCCCACAGGGCTTGTTTGCAGCAGAACAGCTGTTTTATTTCAGAGGTTTGTTTTGCTCTCAAAACCTTCGCTTACAAAGTACTTACGGTGGGTGTTGTTTGCAGAGTGTGGAAGGGCAGCCACTCAGTCCTGGGCCCTGTGGCCTCCCAGGAAAGCCCCGAGACAGTGGGATGAGGGGCAAGTTCACTGAACCCCTCTCAAACCAGTATAATGTGCTTCTGAAACACGGGGAAAATGAAGCATTTGGGGAAAACACACATAAACAACGCATGAGAGAAATGAAACTAGAGTAGCTTTTTACTTGCTGTGGTGAAAGAGTTGTTTCTGTTGAACTCCTGTCCAACATCCAGAGTTTATAGGTTAGGGCCTGTTGATTTGGTGCCTAAGTGCTGAATAAAACAAGTTCTTGTTGCTGTGGTTCTTTTGCATTGTCTTTCTAACACAGCTCTCTCTTTTCTGTTAAAACTGCAGAAGATGCTGAAAGGCCAAGGGACATTCGATGGGGAAGGTAAGCCCTGTTCTGTACAGACTGGCTAATCACTCTGTCCCCAGGGAAATGAACTTCAGGGTCGGTTTTCACACTTCCTTCCTATGAAGTCAAAGATTAAATCCCTCTCTTTTCAATAAACTGACTGAAATATTGGCCCCAAGCATAGGGGCCAATTTAGGGATATTTTAAAGACTGTAAAATGGCAGGCTAAAAATGGGGGTTTATGTGAGGGGCTTCTTTTCCACTTGATCTCCTGTCCCTCCCAGAAGATGAGCTCTTGGATGTGTCTGTCTCAGCGCTGACAGTTCTGTACAGTTCCCTGGGGGGCAATGGCCCCTCCAGGTGGATCTGCCTTCATGTCTGTTCCCTGGGCTCTGCCCAGGTGCAGGGCATTGGGGATGAGGTTTGGAGTCACTCCTGCAGCCCAGGTGCAGGGCATTGTGGATCAGGTTTGGAGTCACTCCTGCAGCTCAGGTGCAGGGCATTGTGGATCAGGTTTGGAGTCACTCCTGCAGCCCAGGTGCAGGGCATTGTGGATCAGGTTTGGAGTCACCCCTGCAGCCCAGGTGCAGGGCATTGTGGATCAGGTTTGGAGTCACCCCTGCAGCCCAGGTGCAGGGCATTGTGGATCAGGTTTGGAGTCACCCCTGCAGCCCAGGTGCAGGGCATTGTGGATCACAGTTTGGAGTCACCCCTGCAGCCCAGGTGCAGGGCATTGTGGATCAGGTTTGGAGTCACCCCTGCAGCTCAGGTGCAGGGCATTGTGGATCACTTCCATGTTTGGGGTCAGCACACACCTGAGTCGTTTTGCTCTGAGCTGCTGGGTCACACAGCTGTTTCTCTCCTTTCCTCAAGTGCTGGGGTGAATCCTTTGGCTCTGTCATCCTTTTCCTTTTATGCTACCTTGGCTTCAAGAAAAACATTGTCCATGTATAAGCATTTTTGTAGTACTTATTAATTCTGGGCTTTGCCAAGTTTGCTGCTTTTCCCAATATTTCAACAAGAAAAAGAAATCTTTCCTGGCTATGAGCTATGGAAGTTTTATTGTAATAACTGCTACTCACTTGGCTTTTCTCTGCTTAATGCCTCCTTGAGCTCGTCTCAGCTGCTGTGTTACCTTCCACTTTTCCCTTTCAGGGGAGGATTGGATGTTATCCAAAGCGTGGCCCATCTAAAAGTACCTTCAGAGCCCGCTTGCTAAACAGCTTAATCCACCTGTGGGTCATTGTGGTGCTGAATTTCTCTGTCCTCTCTGTCTGCTGTTGCACAGGGTGTGTGAGCAGGGAGGTTGGGAGGTGGAGAGGGTGTGCTCCACACCTGTGGTTCTTTGCCACTGATAGTACTGGATTAATGATGACAGAACTCAGTCTGTTTTGTCTTAAGGTTCATAGGCCTCGTGCTTACTCAGGAAAGCTTTGAATTTTTCTATTTGGAATAGTTCTGACCTTAATTCTGAAACTGGGATCGTTTCCTTCGCTTAGGGAAATGCTAAGACATTATGAAAATAGCTAGACCTCCAGATCAGTGACTGATCCACTGACCCACAGTCCTGTTTTCTAATTGCTGGCTAATTATGAAATAGGGTACAGCAAACCAAGGAAGAAAAAATCGTTTTCTGTTTTTTTCTTGACAAAGGCCACATCTGTTCTTTAATTCTGTCCGTGAGGATCTTTGGGAGCGGTACAGTGACCCATTGTCACTGTACTGCACCATTGTCCAGCCCAAATCAGATGCTATCTTTGTCTGGTGGAGTGGGGAGGCCACAGTGACACTTTGCTTTCTTTCATTGTTTAATTGTTACTTATAATTCTTAAGAGAGCAACTAAACCAACTTTCTAGCGCTGACCGACACACTGTTGCTGTTTGACAGAAAATGCTGTATTATATCAGAACTATAAGGAAAAAGCTCTGGACATAGATTCTGATGAGGACTCTGAGCCCCGGGAGCAGAAAGCAGATGACAAGGTTGTTTTCCAGTACAAGCCCCTGAGGTCGACGTGGAGTCAGCTCTCTGTGGTGAGTGTGTGACCCTGGTGTGGCCAGACACAGAGCTCAGGGTGGGCTCAGGCAAGGTCTCCTTACTTGCTGCTGCAGTTTTTGGCTGAAGTTTTTCATCTTCTTTTTCATTTCATAAGAACAACACGGGAGTCCTGACCAGTTGCTGGTCTTTGTCTCACATAAAAAGCGGTGAAACCGAGAGAGTTCACTTTGGGGTCCTGTATTTGGCCAAGACACAACTTCACTGATTGGGTAAAAACAAAGTGAGTTCACTGGAAGGGTGAATTAGACTGAAGTAAAGTTAGTTACAAACAAGCTGCTGCTGAATTGTTCTAAATCACTCCACGCCAGCTCTGAAGTTGACTTGAGTGCAGATGTTTAATGGAAGCCGTTCTGAAAGCAGAGTGTGGTGCTCTGCTGTCCCAGCACAGGCTGGGAAGCATCTGCAGGGGCTTTGCCTTAGTGCCATTGTTCAACAGAGTAAATTCAGCTGCTTTAATCAGTACTGCAGTCTCGCTGCCTTCCCTGCTAATAAGCTTCAGTAATAATAATGATAATTTCAAATACTAATTTGTTGTGAGACAGAAATAGCACAGAGACCATCTGAGGAAGGGAACTGTCCTGTGCCATTCTTCACTTACAGAAAGCAGCTTTTCTATGCTGTTCTGAGCACAGCACCTTGTGCACTCCCTGTACGTGGTTTACAAGGTTGGAACTGGGGAGCTCGAGGGAAAAGGTGGTGCAGGGAGAAAACAAGATGTGGGAATCTCCTGGTGACCGTGGTTCTAACTCTGGCAAAATTCCACGCTGTCAGTGGGTGTTAAAATGTGAAAAAGTGAGTCTGGAGTTGTAGCAGGAAGTCAGCTGGAAAATGTCCATCCTGGGTTGCAGCATGTGTTAGGGAAGGAGGAGAATAATGGTTCTGGTGTTTGTTAGCAGAGCCTGTGCTGGGAGGTGGAGGGGAGATGGCAGAGGGAACTCCTCTCTCTGCAGGAGGTTTCCTTGACTGGGCTCTGTTTGAGGACTGGTGAGCTTCAGGCATGGCATTGTCAGAATCTTTATGATCACAGTAATCAAAAGGGTGTTCCTGCCTTCCTGCAGTGTACACACACACGTGGAACCGAGAGAGATCTCATTGTGATTGTTTTCTGCTTGGTTTGAAAAGCTGCTGGGAGTTGCTTTACGGACCCACACACTGTCCCTGTTCGTGGCTCCTGTTCCCTGTGCTGTGGCTGTCAGGGATCTGCTGGCTGTGGCTGTCAGGGATCTGTTTGCTGTGGCTGTCAGGGATCTGCTGGCTGTGGCCGTCAGGGATCTGCTGGCTGTGGCTGTCAGGGAT
>NW_020955637.1:960662-1055866 GCF_003031625.1 Empidonax traillii | reverse complement strand
TTGTTCCTAACCAGTGATCACCTGTTGTTCTTTCACCCTTTCCTCCTCATCTCCATGGCTGAATCAGTTATAACTGAGTTGCTGAGGAAAAGCCAGTCCAAAGTGATGACACACAGGATCAGTAGCTGTGGTGTTGGGCCTTTTCCAGTCCTTCTGGTCATGTTCTTGCCTTAAGTGAAGTTTTTGTTGGCATAGTGTCACAAATGCGATTTTTTTTTTGAAGGCTATTTCAATTAAAACAATTAAAAATGAGGAATAATATATCCTGTAACATTCCAGGGAGCAGGTGGAGTAAGGAGAGAAAGCTGCTGCTGATGGAACTTTGGGAGAAGACTGAGGGAAGTGGGAGGAGGGAAGTGTGTGTGAGGTCTTGTGGCTTATTGCTGTCCCTTCAGTGGACAGATTATTTAGCTGCAATGTTTTGATAGTCCTGTATTATTTTTTAAGATCACATTTTCCCCCAGAGATTTTAAAAATATTGCTTTATTTCCTTTCCAGGTGAAGAGGAATGGATTGTCAGAAGCCATCAGCCAGGAGGAGAGGAAGAGACAGGAGGTATCTCCCTACCCTGTGCTTGGGGCTGGTTGCCGAGGGCTGCTCTGTTGACAAGGAGAGTCCCTGCTTGGCTCCCTGCCCTGGAGTGAAGTGTCCCCTGTCCCCAGGAGAATAAATACACAAACCCTGTGTGTTGCTGAGGTGCTGTGTCCCTGCCAGGGGGTTCCTGGGCCCTCCCACTGCAGCAGGGCCAGCCTGGCAGTGGCACAGTCACTGCTGTGCCAGGGAAGGTGTGACATTAACCCCGAGATCACACAGGGAGGAGGTGGCACAGGGATTTTTAAAGGCAATGAGGAACAAAGAGCAGCTTTTCCAAAGGCCCTGAGTTGTAACTAGCCCTGTTGGACATGTGAGCACTGTGTCCCTGCTGTGACCTCTGTCCCTGACAGCAGTTGCTCTGCTGGCAGATTGTCACCCAGGCACTTACCTGTTCTCTCTGAGAATGGGCAATGGTCACACTTGGTCTTGAGTTGTCTTCAAACAGTTGCATTGAAAACTCTGAATACAGACTTCTTCAAAAAGTCCTTTTTTCTAGTGTTAAATCACTTATTTCTAAGTAAATGATGCAACTATCATAGAGGGGAATATTTATGTCATAATCTGTAGTTTGCATGCAAAATCTTTGCTTTGCACCCTTCCTCAACATTGCTTTTTTCTTAAGAAAAGAAAGCCCCATCACTAGTAAGTCCTTTCTTTCTCCCCTCTGCTTTGCAGGCAATATTTGAAGTGATCTCTTCTGAGCACTCTTACTTGCTGAGCTTGGAGATCCTGATCCGGATGTTTAAAAATTCCAGGGAACTGAGCCTCACAATGACCAAAACAGAGAGCCACCACCTCTTCTCCAACATCACCGATGTTTACGAGGCAAGCAAAAAGTAAGTGCAGCACTTCTGCATTTAAAAGAGTTGCACGTCTTTAAACATCAAAGCAGGTTTCTTATGGAAGCTGAAGTGACCATTTTACTGGTGACCATTTGTTCCAAGGCTTGCAAAGTGAAGCATGTGTCCTGGTGAAGGCAGGGAGTGGGCTCAGCTGTAGCTCTGTGCAGCTTTCCATGGATCTGTTTACCTGTGGAACACAGGAGTGTTGGCCTGCTTTCACAAAGGGGGGCTCAGGCTTCAATAAGGAATCGGAATATTTTTTTCTCTGTGCCCTCTTCTTTTGTCTCCTGTGTAGAAATTGTCCTGCTTGTAGAAACTGTGATTTTGAAATCTGAATTCTTTAGCATTAAACCCTCACGCACCTTTGTGGAACCTGTGACGTTTCGTGTTCCCAGCTGTGGGAAAGTCCTTTTTAGCATTTTCTCTGAAGGCCCATAAAGGCTGTGGGGTTTGGCAGCGGTTTGGCTTTGTCTTCTGAAGTTTTTGGAGTACCAGGGTTTTGTTCCATGGATGTACCTGGGAGAACAGAGGCTGATGTGTTGTGCCAGGTGCAAACCCAACTGAGGAGCTGTGGAACAGGCTTGGGATTGGCTGCGGCACCTTCCCTGTGTCCCCTTCCCTCTGCTCTCTCTCTTATCCTTGAGGTCTGGTGGCAGGAGCTGGGGGCTGGGTGACCCCTCAGCCACCTCAGGAGTGGTTGTACCCCAGCAGGGGGGGCAGGGAATGCAGATTATCAAAGTCTGGGTTTTCAAGGAAAAGTACTTTTTAAAGGCTTCTCCTTACGTGAAATGTGTGTTGGAAAAGGAAAGTATGATGGGGGTGGGGAGAGCAATATTTTTAGGGGAACTCTTAAAACCCTTTTGATTAATGGTCTTCAAAGGAAGTGGGAGGGGGAGAAGCAAAAAAAAAAAAAAAGGAAAGCATGGAAAAATACCACACTAGCCTAGAATTATAATCTCATTCTTTCTTGTCTGTAAAGTCTGATGGTTTAAGAGCTTGGCTTCTTTTGTAACTTGGAGTAAAAACAGAAGTTGTAACTCCTTTTTACGCTTAAATGAAAACATATTTTCTTTGCTGAATTATACAATACTGTTAAACTGTAACAAAACTTTGTGCTGACTTTGACCAATGTCATTTGTGTAAATAATGGAAGGGATTTTAAACCAGAAGCCTCTTTTTTTGGTATCTTCAAACTGTCTCTTTCCATTTTCAAGGTCCTTCAAGGTAACAAAATCTGTCCTTTTTTGATAAAAATGAGCATCTCTCCCATTCTGCAGTATTTTAAAATGTGTGTTAAAACTGTGTGCTTAAAAACATAAAACCTGAGCATGGGTGTAGTTACCAGTGGGTTTGGTTGTGCAGGCACAAGTTTGGTGAGCTGGAGAATTTGAGCTGATAAAAATACTTAATAAAAACCTTTAGTCAAAAGTGCTTCAAGCTTCTCTCTAGGAACTTTGCCTTGGAACTCCTTTAATGGAGACTCTCCAGAAGCACCAGGATAGGCCTGTGGTGCACGACAGGGCCGTTCCTGGGGGAACAAAGCTGCCTTTGTTGGGAGCAGAATGCAGACAGCAGAGTCCTCCCTGCTCTGGGGAGCTCACTGGAATGTCGAACAAAGACAGTGGGGCTGAATAATTTGGGCAGCACTGACTGGGTGTGTTTGTGGAAACCTCTGGGAAGGTGGCTTTGGAAAGCTTAAATCTTTCCTGGTGTCTTTGCCTGTGTGTGAGGTGTGGGAGCTCAGGAGTGCTGGACTGAACCCCCACAGGTGCAGGGAGCTGTTGGGTGGGCTGGGGGGGTGCCCTGGGACAGCTCAGTGAGGAATGGGCTGAGCAGTGAGAAATCACTGTCAGGGTGTGGGGCAGGAGAGGTCACAGCCCCCCAGGAGCCTCTCTGGGAAAGGAGCAGTCACAGGGAAATCAGGGAAATGTCTTGAGGAACGATGGTCTCGCAGGTTAAATCAGCAGGTTCCTAAGAGAAAGGAAAGCTTTAGCATTTGTGCCTCTCTGCCATCAGGCCAGCAAAAGGCAGAATATTTCTGTGGTCTCAGATCTGCACTGGCAGAAAAAGACACTAACAAAAGGATCTGGAAAGGCTCTCTTTGTAAACTCTGTCTTGATTTCTTTAGTGTGTGTTTGTGAGGGAGGTTTACAGCTTGTCTGAGTACCCTAATCCAATTTTCAATGTGTGAATATATGTTAGGAACCAGGTGAGCTTCCTCACAGCACTTCTTAGCACAAAATAGACCAA
The DNA here is from genome assembly GCF_003031625.1 of Empidonax traillii. NCBI lineage: Eukaryota > Metazoa > Chordata > Aves > Passeriformes > Tyrannidae > Empidonax > Empidonax traillii. Next base: position 1,052,180 of record NW_020955637.1, on the reverse strand, counting down.
CTGTGTTTATCTGGGTGTTCCTTTAGCAGTGAAGTGGGTGGAGGTTCAGCAGTTCCTGGGACTCCCATCTCAGCTTTCCTTGGGCACAGCCTGATGCAGAGGAAGCAGCAGCTTCTCTTGGCTGTGTCTGAGCCAGGTCAGTCTGGTTTGAGATCTGCACAACAAATGTGCAGCTTCGAGAAGGCACCAAGGTGGTGCAAGCCTGGATGTTTCTTTTAAACAACATAAGGGCAAGATGAGGGAAATCAAATTCTGACCTGTGATGCTGTTTGACTTTCACTTAATTGGATGTAACTTCAACTAGAAAAGTTCTGGAATTAACAGAAGCAGGTTCTTTAAATAAATTCTTCTGGTATTCAGCAAAAAAAGCATCACACAGCACAGCTAATTCCTAGTTGGTTAAATTGAATTTAATCACTCCATCCCTCAGTCCTGAGATGTAACAGAATACATCCTGAATTTATAAGTGAAAGGGTTTATGATGTGTCTGATTCACTGATTGTAACTAGGAATTAGCAGATTGGATGTGAAAAACCACAACCTTTGATTCCAACTCCAGTGCCTGATTTCCTTGTAGCACATATTGGGGGGTTGGACTTGGGGGTGCTGCTCCTCTCTGCCCCTCTATTCTCTTTTTTTTCTTTTTTTTTTTTTACAAGTTTTCTGCCATGCCAGATTTTTACGAGTCTTACAGTGACTGTGTCTGATGTCATTGATGAAGCACCAGATAAATTCTAAAAGTGGAAGTTGTGGCCCAGCAGGGTCCAACACCTTGTCAGGGTGCCATAACCAGCAGGAAACGCTGGATTTCCTCATTTCCTGAGCACAGTAAATTGGCAGCAGTGGGAGGTTCTCCCAGCTGTAAATGTGTCTGAGCAGAGAGTGAGGAATCCCAGTTCCCGGTGGGCAGGGGTGGGAATCTGTTGTGGTTCATGAGAAATTGCAGACTCTGTGACTTGGAGGCTCTCTTTTATTTCATTTTTTATTTGTTTTTTTTACCTTCTTGCAGCCCAGCGAGACTGGAGACAGCTCTTGCCCTCAGTGTTTGTCCCTGAGCTCTGGGAGCAGGGAGTGGGATGTGCCCCTTGGGGTGGTCCCGACACTCAGCCCAAACCCACAGTGCCAACTGGAAACTGTTGTGTTTTGAGAGGGTGGTGGGGGCAGAGGGTGCTGAGGACTCTGCCTTTCAGAGGTGACAAGGCTGTTCAAAAGCACCCCTGAGAGGGGCAGGGAAGGGGGAAGCTGAGGGAAGGGGGGCTGCAGTAGGGGGGGTGGTGTCTCTTTGTTTTCCATGAAATGCCAACACAAACATCAGCCAGTCCAGGTGCAGTTACTGTGTCCAAACTTAACAAAACCAAACAAAATCCAGAATGGGACAAAAGCCCCTGGATTGTTCTGAGTCTGGGACTGACGCAGTGGGGGCCTGGCAGCCACTCAGTGCAGTTGAGTTAACCCCTGTTCCTACACGTGTGGGTGAGCAGCTGCTGTTTGTCCTGCTCTCCTCTCAGGTGTGAGGTGTGTTTGCAGAACAGAATATGGAGAGCATCAGTGGCACACTCGAAAGAAGGTGACAGATTTGAAGAGCCACTCTTGGTGATGAGAAAACGGAATAAAGGGCTGAAATGAAATAAAACAGGTTTCAAAATATTTGAGCTTGATGTAGGATCACGTGTTCCAAGTATTTGCTTAATGTTTTCTGTGCTATATGAGAATTTTTAATGAGCTCATTGACTGCAGGGAGCTGAGGATTCCTGCAGTGAATCCTGATGCACAGAGGCCGTGGCCAGGGCTGCTCAGAGGTTGTCAGCAGCTTTGCATGTGTGAGGATTGCACTGTGTGTTGTGGGGGGACTGTGGGACCTGCAGAGCTGGTCTGTGTGAGCTCCTGCTCCCCAAACAGGGAGAGGTTTTAGTGAGTGTCGTGGAAATCAGGGCTCATGCTGTGGGAAAGTTAGGAGTGCTAAAAGGAGTGGGAAGCTTCCAGAGGCCAAAGAGACTTCCATGTGGGACAGCAAGCATGGTGAGGGGAGGAGCCAGCTGAGGATTTGGGGCTCTGGGTCCGTTTTCAGTGTTTGGTTCCAGGGTGGGTTGGGGGATGTGAGCATGAGCACCATGTCCCCCTCTGCCAACCATGGCTCTTGTCCTGGCTCAGCACTCACACAGACCTTGATCTCACTGAGCACTTCTGGTGTGGTGCTGCCTTTAATTGCAAGAGGAAATGTGTTAATGTGCGTTTGAAGTAGTTTCATTTCTTTTCCAACTCCATTTCTGGAAATTCTGGTCTGACCAGCTCAGTTTGGGTTCTGGCACTGGGAGAGTGGGAAGTGCCTCTGCCAACGCTGCTGCTGCTCTGCCAGGGCACAGCAGCCCCTGGGTTTCTGTCCTGTCAGGATTTCCCTCCCTGCCCTGCCAGAGGAGGGCTGATCTCACCCTGTCACCAGTTCCAGTTGTCATTCCTTTGCAAAGTCCTGGGTCGTGGCAGGTGAAGGGGTAAGTGCCGTGAGAGAGGGATGCCGTTTCCTTGCCCAGGTGAGCAGCCCATTTCCTCCTCGCAGGTTCTTTGAAGAACTGGAAGCAAGGCACCAGAACAACATCTTCATCGACGACATCAGCGACATCGTGGAGAAGCACGCGGCGTCCACGTTCGACCCCTACGTGAAGTACTGCACCAACGAGGTGTACCAGCAGCGCACGCTGCAGAGGCTGCTGTGAGCACCGGGGCTGCCAAACCACGTGGGGAGGGAGGGCATGCTCTGGAGTTGGGTGCCTGTGGTTCCCTGGGTGTGCTGACAGGCTGAGCTGTCCCTGCACGCTCCTCCAAGGGGATGGGCAGTGGGAACTCTCTGGGCTGCAGAGCCCAGCCCTGCCCGTGGTCACGGGGCAGTTCCCCCTCCTGCGCTGGCTCGGTGTCCCAGGGGCTTCCCTGAGTGTGCCCTCGTGGCCAGGGGTGGCAGCGCCTGAGTTTGATGGCAGTGCCGGCCTCAGGTGATCCAGCTCCTGCAAATCACACTTCCCTGCAATGAAACCAGGATTTCTGGGAGATCTAACCACTTGCACAGTTGTTTGGTAAAACACACCATTTAATCCTCTCCCTCTTTCCCCCCAGAGCCACCAATCCAGCGTTTAAGGAGGTGCTGTCCCGGATCGAGTCCCATGAGGATTGCAGGAATCTGCCCATGATCTCCTTCCTCATCCTCCCTATGCAGAGAGTCACTCGTCTCCCCTTGCTGATGGATGTGAGAACAGCTATTTCTCTATTTTTCCTTGACATGTTCCTTCAGTGTTAACGTGCTCTCCTACTCAATTCCTGGTTCATTCCAGTCTCTCTGTATCTTCTCCCTGTGCCAGCCCAGGGCTGCACGTCCTGTGGGTGATGGGGTTCTGCTGCATTTGTTTGCTGGCTGTGGCTGGTCCCTCCTGCTCCTGACCCCCATTCACACATTAAAGATCTGGACATTCTGATAGGAAAATTGGACACTGAAGGTCACATAATTTTGAAAGCAAGGAGGCTCCAGCACAGAAACTGTGTGTGGTGGAGCTCCATTCCCGAAGGATGAGCTCCATTCCCGAAGGATGAGCTCCATTCCCGAAGGATGAGCTCCATTCCTGAGGGCAGGGCAGCTGTGTGTGGGTGGCACTGAGCTGTCCCTCCCTGTGCAGGGACCCTGGAGCCTGGGACTGTGATGGCAGCACCAGGGACTGTGTGTGACAGTTCACACCAGGGCTCGTGGTGTGTCAGGTGAAGTGGCAGAGCCAGAGGAGGAGCTGGATCACCCAGCTGTGACCCAGGCTCAGAGTCCAGCTCTGTGGAGCCAGAGGCAGGACTGCTGATTTGGTTCTGTAGATTTGCAAATTGGGCACTAATTAATTTGATCACCTGGGATCATTCATGGACTCTGAGTTCTCTGTGAGTTGCAGTCTGTGCTGTGTGGTCCTCTGAAGTAACTCATGTTTTATTTCAGACCATTTGCCAGAAAACTCCCAAGGATTCAGCAAAATATGAGAACTGCAAGCAGGCTCTGAAAGAAGTCAGCAAGGTACGTTCCTAAGTGCTCACTGAAATTTTTCTCTGCAGAATTTTTCTTGCTTTGACTGTTTTCCTTCCTGACTCTCCTACTGGGGCTGGGCATTCCCGTGGCCCTTGAACATTCCTGTGCACTGTGAGGGAAAAGGGATGCTTTTCATGCAATAATAATGCAGGTGGGAGGAGCACTGAGGCTTAAAAACTCCACACTGCTGTATTTAGGAAGGGCCCCTGGGGATGGGTTTTCCACCAGAATTCCTGGTTATTACTTGGGAGAAGGGCCCAGACTGGTGCCACTGGTGCTGCCAGGTCTGTGGGTGGGAGGTTGTGTCCGGCTGGGAGGAGGGGAGTGTTTGGAGCTGATCATTCACCTGGAGCAGAGCACTGTGGCCCTGCTCAGCCAGAGCCTGGCCTGGACCTCTGTACCACTGCCCCCCCTGAGAACAAACAGTTCCCATGTCCTGGGGACTCTTGGGGTCAGCCCCTGGGGCCGTGGGGCAGGGTGGGTGTGGGGCCAGCCCTGGGCACCCACGGACACTCCCTGTGGGTGACCCAGCCTGCAGTGTCACTGCTGGGGGCTGTGCCTTTCCTAAAGGAGCAGCAGTGGGTGTTGCAGTCCCCGAGCCCAGCTCAGCCCCTGTCTCGTTGCAGCTGGTGCGTCTGTGCAACGAGGGCGCTCGGAAGATGGAGAGGACGGAGATGATGTACACCATCAACTCCCAGCTGGAGTTCAAAATCAAGGTATGGGCAGGAGGATATTTCGGGCAGTGGAGCAGTGGAACTCTTACCACATTGTCGTACCCTACAGTGATTCTTGCAAAGAAACAATCTGATGTGTCAGGGCAAAAATTAAAATTTTGGTTAAGTATTGTCATTTTAAGTAGAAGGTGACACTATAGCACAAGGGAATTTGAATATATACTGAAATAAGAGTATTCTTTGCTGTAAAGACTAAGCTGCTGTGAGGATTTTGGCATTAGGAGGTGCTGCTCAGTGCTGAGGTGTTCTCATGGACCTGATGGGAAAGGTGTCCTGGGAAAAGGCTTCCAGGCCAGGAAAGGACCCTGGGAGTGTCTGTCCTTCCCCTTAAGGGTGGGACATCTCAGGTCCCACCTGAGATGTATTAAATTTTTTGTATTAAAGAAATCATCTCCAGTCAGTCTTTGTGGTAGGAGTAACCAACACACACACAGGCAGCCGGGGGTTTATTGGACTTTCAAGATCTTTCTTCACATACATTTATTGTTTTCTATTCAATGTTTGCTGAAATCCCATTTCTGTCATGAGTGTCTGACACTGTCACACAATGAGGATTCCTCTGAGAGAAGATTGTTTCATTATCAGACATGGAGTGAGTGGAGGTTCGTGGTTTTAAAAGTGTGGCTCCTGTGAGGGTCAGGCTTTGGGGAAAAGCTGTCTCCAAAAAGGGGTTTTCAACTTGTCCAAAGGATTTTTATTCTCAAATTTTGACTAAAAATTGAAACAATACTAATATTAATGTAGAGCAACGGCAACAACAAATAAAACACTTGTGGCCAAGTGACATTTGCTGACAGTGGTGATCCCAGACTCAGGTCTGTGTTGAGCCCAGCCTGGTGCTGGGGCTGAGCCCTGTCTGGTTCCATCAGTTCCCAGTCCCAGGAGCCCCTTGGGGGTCCCTGCCCTTCCCTGGGGACGGGGCTCTGTCCATCCCCTCATGGGGCAGCGACAGCAGCTGCCTGGGCTTTGTCCCTCTGTGCTTCTGTGGGAGGTTTTCCCCTCGTGATCCAGCTCCAGCCTGGGGTGGCTCAGGCCCTGTCTGGCGGGGGGAGTTGCCAGCTGGCAGAGGAAGCCCCAGCTTGGCCAGGGCTCAAGGCATTTTTCAGTTCTGAGAGCCTGTTTTCTGTACAGGGAGATGGTGCACGTGATGTGCTCCTTTGGCAATTAAGGGAAAATTAAAGTAAAACCGAGCTGCCTCTGGAATAGAGTCAATTAGGAAAATGGGATGAACTCACTTGGAGTACAGATTAGAGGAATTTTTAGTTCATCCTCAAATAGAACTTTTTAAAGTATTTTTTCCTTGTAAACCAATCATCATGGGGCTGTAATTCTGTTTTATAACCATTATAAATTAGCTAAAGTATTTCTGTTCTTGCCTAGCCAAACACAGAGTGTTTGGGGATTTTTGTTTATTGTTTTGATAGATGTAACTGTGGAGAATTTTGTGGGAGCACAAGAGAACCAACTCAGATCTTGTGGCACATCTCTAGAACTGAGTTTTTAATCAAGGTTCAGAAGTTCTAAAATGTTTCATCTTCAGCACCAGAGAAGTTGTGGGGGGTTATTTTTGGGAGTTACTGTTTTGTTCCTCCAGGAGCGGGGTCGCAGTGCCAGGGGTTGGGTTTGGCCCAGCCCCGTGGGCAGGGACAGACAGGGCTGGCTCAGCAGAGGGACTCTGGGATGCACAGGGGGAAGGGGCTGACAGGCTGCAGGAAGGGTGTGTTTTCAAAGCATGGGAAAGGTGCCTGAATGAGGGAAAGCAGGCAGTGGTGTTCATCAGTGTGGGCCCTCGCTGGGCACTGTGTCACGGTGCAGCCTCAGAGAGGGGCTGTGTGAGCAGGACACGCAGTCCCACATCTCCCTGTTCATGCACAGAGAAACAAAAGGGCCTTCTCTGGGCTCTGTTTCTCCTGCACTTGGGAATAATTTGGATTAGTAAATCCAGATCTTCACATCAGGCAGCTCAGCCCCTCTGTGGCTTTGCTGCAGTCCAGAGTCCACAGGTGCCTCGGGAGCCATCGCTGCTCTGCAAACACATCCCTGGAAGACAGGCTCGATTTTAATGCCCTCAGGAGGTCTCACAGTCTGTTCCACCCCAAGTGTGATCAGTCAGGTCTGTTCATCTTTACTTTGGTGAGCAATGATCAGGTGCCCGAGTGATTCCCAGGTATTTGCAGCTGTTACCTGTGTGGTGTAGAGTGATGGAGGTCCCTTAAACCACAGTAACCCTTTTGTGATCTCTCAGCTTTGAGTTCATTCAAGCATCTTTTCCAAATATATCATACTCTATTCTCTGAGGTTTTAAAATACCTCTACATTTGAAGGACTAATATGTGATTTCCTTGCCCTGCAGCCCTTTCCACTGGTTTCCTCCTCAAGGTGGTTGGTGAAAAGGGGTGAATTAACGGCATATGTGGAAGACACTGGATTGTTTTCCAAAAGAACCTCCAAGCAGCAGGTCTACTTCTTCCTCTTCAACGACGTCCTCATCATCACCAAGAAGAAGAGGTAAGAGCTTCAGCAGTGTAAACCTGCCTTTGTGTTGAGCTCCCCGAGTCCCAGCGGTGACTTTGACACGGTGGTGGCTGAGCAATGAGTGCAGGAGTTATTTGAGTCTGTCCATCAGCCCCTGGGTACAAATGACGAGTAACTGGTCATTAAACAGGATTTACTTTTGGCAAACACAATTGAAATTCCAAACTGTCAAACCAGTTAAAAAATTCATTCTTGATGCCTTAGCCAAGGGAGAAGTTTGGGAAGGATAAAGGAGCAGGAATGTCCGTTCCCCTCCACTCTTCCACGCTTGGGTGGTTTTTGAGGATGGTGGATGTGGTACAACTTCCAGCAGTTGCCATTTACATTTTTATCGCTAGATTTGAGGGGAGGTGTAGTAATTGAATTGAATGGAATTTAAATCCTCTGCTGATGCTGTTGAGTAACACTTGAGAGATAAACCTTATTCCTGAGGCTGGGAACTGTTCTGAAGGACTATTTTTACATCTGGGTTGGCCGGTTCAGCCAAACCCTTCTGTGGGACTGCAAACCTGTAATTGAAATAAATGTTGAGGAATGGGGTATGATGTAACACTTGGGAAGAAAATGGTAATTTTTAAGCAAAGAGAAACCAAAATGAAGAGGGAGCATTATTGAAGTGGAGGATTTTTGTAAAGCTGGAAGAAATGTGCACCAGTTGCTCTGAGCCCCCGATACCCTGAGCACAGAGCTCCCCCTGCCCAAGGGACAGAGCTTGTTAACAGAGTTTGGGCTCTGGTGAGCTGTGCTCCCACCCACAGTGCTGCTGTGGCACCCAGCACTGGACAGAAGTGTTGGTTGCTAGTTGAGGTTAAATGTTGGTGTTTTTCCTGGAGCAGTTACACTTCAGAGGATGCTTAACATCGCAGTAAGACATCACTTTGTGCTAAAAATAGAGCGCTGTGAGCGCTGCAGTCACAGTTTGGTCCTTGCCCAGAGCCATCCCCAGCCCTGGCTCGGCCCATCTCACACTCTGTCCTGGCTCCTGTGCTGGGACTGCCCAGGACAGGCTCTGACCTGCGGGGCAGCAGCAGCTGCTGCTCTGTCACACTGGCCCTGGGAGGGAGGGAGGCAAAGGGCTGCTCCCTGCTCAGGAGGGGACATGGGAACTTGGGATGTGTCATTGTACACAAGGCTTTGGAGAGCAAGGAAAATCTGCTGCTCCCCACTGCCCAGCTTTTAGTTTATTGGGAATGTTCTGTCTGTCAGTTGTCCTTGTAGCTCCTCCGGTGTGTAGACACAATCTGACTCTTTTTCAAGGATCATTAAAAGAAGATTTAATACTTGTAAGGGTTTAATGGGGTATCTTGGCAGGAGCAGTCAGTGCTGGCAGGACAAAGGTCAGTTCTGCCTGGGAATGTTACCTGCCAGAGGGTCAGTGCTGCCTGGGAATGTTACCTGCCAGAGGATCAGTGCTGCCTGGGAATGTTACCTGCCAGAGGGTCAGTGCTGCCTGGGAATGTTGCCTGCCAGAGGGTCAGTGCTGCCTGGGAATGTTACCTGCCAGAGGGTCAGTGCTGCCTGGGAGTGTAACCTGCAATCCTGTGGTTTGTCTGAGGATCAGCAAAGGCAGCACGAGGCACTGTGCGGGCACCAGAGGCACAGGGGGCAAAGGGTGAGGGCTGCCCTGCCCTGTCTGATCCCACTGGTTTGTGGGATGGAGGTAAGGAGTAGGAGGGATTTGTTAGGGTTTCTCTCTGTAAGATGCAGTTATGATTAGCTGTGCACATGTGCAGACTAGCTGATAATTAGCAAGGAATGCATTTATTATTCATTACACAAGTGTGTGGACACACTTCTTTCTCAGGTGCAAGGCTTCCAGGTAACGATTGCAGCATTCCCAGTTCTTCCTTGGCTAAGCAGGAGTTGTCCAGACTAAAATACTGAACTGGCTTCTTTAAAAACACCCAAACAAAACCCACCCACCCCAGCCCACCTTTCCCTGGCTCAGAGCATCAGAGCAGGACAGGTTCCAATAGGGGCACGTTCTGTGTCCATCGTGCACAAAGCTGTTCTGCAAAAAACCAGAATATTTCGGTATTTAATTGGCAGAAGAGTGAAACCCCCCACAGAGCCCAAGTAAGAGCTTGGTTTTCACATCAAACACAGTGGCAGGAGCTGTGTGGAGCTCATGGAGGTGTGGGAAGAACCGTGCCAGACTCTGGAGTTAAATGTGGGTTCTGTGGCGGTGTTTGCATCCAGACCTGCTGAAAAAAGGCCAGGCATTAACCTGGGGTGTCTTTCTTGCCCTCTGTGCTGCAGCGAGGAGAGTTACAACGTCACCGAGTACTCGCTGCGGGACCAGCTGGTGGTGCTGCCCTGCGAGGAGGAGCCCGCCAGGAACGCGGCTGCGATGGCTCGGGGCTCTGCCGGCCACCTCTTCAGGCTGCTGGTGCTCAGCAACCACGCGGGGGACAGGGTGGAGATGCTGCTGGGAGCAGAGACACAGTGAGTAGAGGCTGCACTGACGGGGGGGGGTGTCCCGGCTGGTCCCTCAGCGGGGTCAGAGCTGTCCCTGGGGCTGTGTGGGTGCAGGGCAGGCTCGGGAATGGCTGAGGACACTGAGGAGGACACTGTGCCTGCTCCCTGGCACTGAGCTGTGCTCTGCACGGGCAGCAGGGACAGTGGGATAGCCTGCTCCTTGTTCCCATGGGCAGGGTGAGCAGCAACAAGCAGGGCCCTGTTTGTGGGTGCCCGGCGTGGCTCTGAGGGCCATTGACTTCCACACGACCCCCCCAGCACTGAAGGAGTCTGTTTGTTTGGGGGCAGCTGGAGGAGGGACAGACACATGAAAGGGAGAGCTCCAGACATATCCCTGCCTGGAAAAATTGATAGTTTTAGGTTTGCTTTCAAAGTTTAGAATAACCCTGAAAGAAACTAAAGATCATCAGTGCTTTCTATTGAAGAACTCATTATGAAGGCAGCAGATGATTCAGACTTGTTTGGAAATGCGATTTTATTGGGGAAAAAATGCAAGACATTTTTAGTTGTCTGGACTTTGAATGAAAAGACATTTTGTTCTGCAGATTTATTATTGATTTGTTCTGTACTGTTTGCAGTATAAATAGTAGATCGTCACTCAGAGGAAGAGGCTCAAAAGAATTCCTGTATTTAAAAATTACCTATTTTTGTAGTCTTATACTTTGAGAAGGATGGGAAGGGAATCTCCAAGGCCCAACTGTGTGGGTCAGAGTGCCTATGGAACAGGATTTTGTGCAGGTGAAACTGAAATGTTTTCTCTGACACAGAGACTTCCACCACAGTTGTTCAGTTTTGTCACATCACGTGGTGTGTGGCTCGTGAGGACAAAAGCAGCAGAGTTAGGTCAGCCCTTTGCACGGCCCTGTCAGTGAGGCACAGAACACACACAGGTTCCTCACGGGTGCTGAGGAGGTGTGTGCTGAGCCTGGAGGCAGGAAGGGGTCTCAGTGCTGACATTCTCAGCACCATGATCCGGGACATTGGGCTCTGTTTGCTGCCCCACAGGAGCGACAGAGCGCGGTGGATCACGGCGCTGGGACAGGACAGCGACGGGCCCCACACCGACAGGACCAGTGAGTAACCCCTGTGGGACTGGGGGAGCTGGAGGGGCGTGGGGGAAGGGGACTCTGAAGGGGGGACTTGAAAAAGAAGGGGTGTGTGTGCTTTAATGAGGTGCACTGCCCTGGGGCTGCTTTAACAGCCTGGCTCCTTCCTCCCCAGCCCTGGCCCAGGTGGAGATCATCAGGACATACACAGCCAAGCAGGCCGATGAACTGTCCCTCCAAGTGGCTGATGTCGTTCTGGTCTATCAGAAAGTGAATGACGGTGAGTGAGGGTTTGGCTGTGGGTAATAACCACCTCTGCAGGGGGATCCAGCGGGAAGAAATGGGTTCCTAAAGCACGGGCCTACACCAGCTTCAAGAAAAGCCTGGACATTGGGGTCAGTTTTCTAAAGGACAGGCTCTGTTGGGCAGCAGATGAGCAGAGTATAACCAGCTGCAGAACGTGTGTGCTGCCTGGTTTTGACATGTCCACAGGTAAGAAATGGCAATTATCTAAAACTAAGGAGCTCAGACACTCTGGTGAGTGCCAGGGTTGTCCACGAGAAGCATCCCCAGTCTGAGCAGTGCCATGGCCACGGCTCTGGCTCAGGGGGTTTGCTGAGGTTTCCCACAGGATCAAGCCCCCAACATCAAAACTGGTTCCTGTGTGGACATGCCTGTGACTCCACTGATAGCACTGTGTGCTGGCACAGGGAGGCAGGACACTGCCAGCACTGGAGGGATAAATCCCAGCTTGATGTTACTCAGTGTTACATATGAAATCCAAGATGCTGTCACTTGTGCTGCATTGCTCTTTAGATTGCAGTGATATTATAGTCATTATTGCAAACTATATTTTAATTACAGTATAAAAAAACCAGTGAAATTGTGTAATACATTTTGCATAGAATTTCTTCCCAAATCTACCTGTATAAAAATCTGCCCATATAAAATCTCCTAATCTAGTCCTTTACTCAGTGCCAAGGCAGGTGTATAATGAGTCAGCCCAGTGCAGGGCAGCCAGGTGACAGTGCCATTCCCGTGTCCCTCCTGTGCCCTGCAGGCTGGTACGAGGGGGAGCGGCTGCGGGACGGCCAGCGGGGCTGGTTCCCCTCGGAGTGTGCCAAGGAGATCACCTGCCGGGCCACCCTGGACAAGAACATGGAGCGCATGGGGCGCCTGCTGGGGCTGGAAACCAACGTGTAGCGTGTTCCTGTCCCACACCACGCTCTGCACCGGCTGCTGGGGCTGCTGTGGGACGGGGGCACCGGAGCCCACCCCCACTTCACCAGAGCACTGACGTTTGGATACTCCTGTCCGTCCTGCTTTGCCTCCCCAGAGCTCCCAGCTGAAGCCTGGCTCCACCAGGAGCAGACTGCAGGTCACAGCATTGTCCTGGGAGCTCAGCTCAGCATCCTCTGACCTGTGTTCCAGTGCTGACTTCAGTTGCTCTGTCCCTGCCTCCTGTTCAGCTCCCTCCGTTTTTAATCACCTTGCCTTCCCCAGAACTGCCCAGGACACAGGACAGCGGACACTGACCCGGTGTGGAGATGAACAGCAACGCTGGGGGTGTCCCACAGAGCTGCAGGGGGACAGTCCCAGTACCAGCCAGGGTGTTAATGGGATATTAATGGGATATAATCCCACCTGTGACAGAACCTGCGTGACCTGAACTAGAATAACCAGCTCTGCACTTCACAAAGGCCGATCTACCTCTCCAGTGCACATCCAGGGACAGCCCCGGCCTTGGCCCAAGCAAAGCTGGCAGAAGCTCCAGGAAGAATCCAGAGCTGTGCCTCCAGCTGGGGTGGGCTCTGACAAACACTGTGAGGCGGCTCAGACTGTCTCCTTTCAGTTCTGCAGTGGTGGAAGGATTTCTGAAAGCAAAAACAAGGTACCACACTCTGCAAAGTAGACGGTGCTGATCCATCTTGGCCCAGGTATTTTAGCAGGGAGTAACTGCTGGGAAAGGGGCTGGTTTGTTTCTGGTTTCCTCAGGTGTTTAAGGCGTCCCTGATTCAGTTACTGTTTCAGAGCAGGGTTTTGATGGGCTGCAGGGACATGAAGTACTTTGTTCTGGGGCTGGGGGGTTTCTGCTCTTCAGTACTAGAGATCAGTTCTTTCCCTGTTCTGCTGAACCTTTACCGTGCTGTGGGACAATGAGGAGCTGCAGTTTCGTGGAGGGGCTGAGCTCACACTGACTGCACCCCTGGACCCCCACAGCCCTGCCCTGCCTGGGAGCAGTGACTGACACAAACCCTCACCACATCCCCACCAGCTGCTGCCTCAGCGGGCAAATAAATTCCACTCACTACAAACAAGGGGACAACCTGGAGAACAAGGCTTGCTTCTTGTTGCCTCCTCACCTCTGAACAGGGCCTGGAGGTTGTTTTATAGTCTGTAATACGCTGATTTCATGGGTGGGTGAATTGGGTGTTTGTAAAGATGTCTGTCTCTAACAATTTAAACTGTATTAGGAAGGCAATAATTTTGTACAAAAGTACTTACCTGGACGGTCTGACAGTGATTATACAGCCTTGTAAATTAATTTAAAAGAGGACTGATAAAATAGTAATGATGGAAACTGTAAATTGAACAAAGACTTATTTAACATAGTTAAAAGACTGCTACTGTTTTAACAGATTTATTGTATACAGGCAGATGTTTAACACATAACTGAATGTATAAATCCAGGCATTAATTTTATTCAGATTTTTTTAATACCTTGTATATATTTTTCATACCTAGTTTTTCCAAAAATGCTGTAATGTTTTTTAAAGATGTTTTTCATTTTTCCTATTGTTGGACACAGTTCTTCAAGAATTAAAGACTTCTATGATTTTATAGGACAACAATCAATAAAATGCTTTTAAATCCTTACTAAAAAAAAAGCTTTGAATTTTTTTTAAGGGCATTTCTTAAAATGCCAGTTGTTAATGTCAGTGCTGTCAAAGAAATTAAACCTCTTTGGGAAGCTGCGGCATTTTAAATGTTCCTGTCCTGTGAACATAAATAGCACCATCCTGTGTCCTATTTCATCTGCCACAGATCCGATTTACCTGTCTGGCCTTGAAGCCATGGCCTAGAACACAGGCCTGGGAGAACATCTGATGGCTGAGAGACTCTTGGGAAGCAGGAGATGGAAAACCAGCCTTCAGCTACCTCAGTTACACTCAGCAGGTCCACCCGCTGCTGTTACTGAGGGCAGTGGCATTAATTGCACTGCACACCTCACTGACAGAGGAGGAGGGTGACTGCTCCACCACTGCTGCCTTGGACTTGAACTCTGAATCCCAGCAGAGCTCAGAGAGCTTCAACATTTAAGGCATAACAAGCAATTTCCCTAAATGTTTGTATATACAAGTTTTCAAAACCTCAGGGGTTTGGGGTTGGGTTTTTTCCCCCTTATAGCAACTGCATGAGCTTTTCATTAGCAAAAAATAAATCATTGAGAGCAAGTCGGGTCTCAAAGATGAGCACTTCTAATTGCAATTAGAGCCATCTAAAAAACTCAACCCTTTCACACCCTGTGCACTCTGCCCCTGCACACACCCACGTGCTCTCCTGCCCGAGGAGGTGGACAGGGCACCAGCATCTCCTTTTTAGTTAGAAGGGGACTTGACACCAGCATCTCTCTTTTAATAAAGTGCCCAGCAGTGACAGAATAGAGGTGGGAGTTTGTTAGTGTAAAATTAACTCTCATTTTCGGAAGGCCTGGAATGTGCACCCCTTCCTTCTGACTTCTAGAGCCAGGCTTTAAGCAAATAAAATGCTTAAAAAATAAAATGCCCTCAGTTCCCCGAATCAAAGGTGAGGTGCCCACGTGTGTCTGTGAGCTCCTGAGGGCCACCCAGCACCTGCTCAGAAATCCAGTGCCCTCTGACTCCAGCCTGTCTCAGCATCTCCCACTTGTGACACATGGGAACAGTTATTAATACTTTCTTTTCTGCCTCCTCCTATCAGCCCTACAACATCATAAATCAGACATTTTTATCCGATGAACTTGTAAGACATGCTGTGATGCAGTGCTGCTCTTGACTGCTGTGGCAAGGAGTACATTTGTTCCCATTATGCAAAGCTAATTTGCTGAAAATAAAAAGGTAAAAATAGCACACTTTAGTCAACCTACACACCCTGACAGAGCGCAGCCTGTGCTCAGCATCACTCACAAGCACGTCCCTTACACTCTGGACCTGCAGATTATATTCACAAAGTTGTTTTTTCCACTGTATATTCTGTTCCTAAAGAAACACAGGGAAAACAAATGAACACAAGTATTGGAAATAAATCTAGAATAAATTTTGACACCAAGATGGAAGAAATCCAAGGATTTATCTGCAAATGATTTTTATCAAAACTTCACCCCTGGAATAACGGTCTTTACATCACAAACCCAAACACAGCACCAGACAGACTAGTGAGGAAAACTATCCCAGCACAAAGCAGCTCACCTGGCATTTGGAACAGGCTCAAACTCTGAAGAACAGAGGCTTCTGGTACCTTTCCACTTCTAAAAGTATGTTAAGCTACATGTTTCAAGCCTAGTGAGAAGGCACAGTCAGTGCCATAATTTAGACATGAGTCACTTTTTAAGGACAGATCCAACATCCCGGCCTGTGACCCCTCGGGTGTTCCCTCAGGGTGGTCCCGATCATTCCAAACATCATTCCAACTTCAACCAACACTGCCCTTCTCACCCAGGCTCTGCTTCTGCTGCCATTTCCTCTTGCTCTTTGTGTTATCAGTTAAAAACAGCCATCATTTAAGTACTGCAAAAACCAGAGACAAGGAGAATAAAGCAGGTACCATGTGCCAGCCTGTACTTTCATGACTTTTAATCCAGCACTGCCAGCAACAGCATTATCACCACTCTTGCATCAATAAATCCAGTCTGCAATGGGACCAGCCCCCTCTGCTGTGCTGTAGCTCCTGCCCACACTCGCACCCCACTCTGGGCACCCCGGTACACCCACTGCCCCTCAGCGCCGGCGCCATTTTGTGCCCTCCTCCTTCCCCGCGCCGCCATCTTGTCCCTCCTCCCCGGCACGACGGCCCTTGTCCCCAGCACCAAAATCACACACTGGAATGTACTCCACTCCCTTTTCCACACAGTTATCAGTAATTTAACCCCTATTTCCCCCTGCTTTGATCCCGGGGCTCACCTCCAGCAGCACCATGGTTCCTCGCCCCTCAGAGCGGCCTGTCTCCCGCACCCCCCTCACACAGCCGGGACCTTCCACAGCTCCCACGCCCGACTCTTCCACAGCTCCCACAGCTCTCACTGCCGGGATCTTCCACAGCTCCCACAGCTCTCACCACTGGGATCTTCCATGGCTCTCACGGCTCTCACAGCAGGGATCTCTCACAGTTCTCCCTCACTCCCTGCAGCCACCGATGCTGCTTCTCCCTCCAAGTCCCTCCTGCCCTCAGAACCCCCAGGGCAGGATGTTCTTCCCCCTCCCTTCATTATCTAAAACACCTGTGGATAAAACCGTTGGCAGTTGGAGGCTAAACTATATATTGTTTTCAGCTGTGGGGGGAAGCAATGAGCCTGACATCCCCCATCCCTCGTTAACCCAATGGAAAGCACCTTCTGGTCACTAACTTTGACTTATTTCTATTAAAAAAAAAAAATTAATTTCACCTGATCCGTGTTTTCTTCAATAAAGCCCATAAATCCTCCCAAGCTTGATGATCCAAAGTCATTTTTGCACAGAAAAAGATCCCAAAACCCAAAGAAGAGAGAAGAGTTGTATTTCCAGGCAAATAAAAGGAGACACAAGAGCTTCATTTCTTGAGGATAAACCTCGAATCCTAAACAAGCTTTGTTATTCAAATGTTCTTCCATAGCTGGAAATCATTCAAAACAGAATGACATTCAGAACATTGAGAACAGATGAAATAGCACTTTAAAGAAAAAACTTTTAATGTAATAATATAACCCATACATGGACTTCAAAAAAAAAAAAAAAAAAAAAAAAAAAAAAAAAAAAAAAAAAAAAAAAAAAAAAAAAAAAAAAAAAAGAACAAAAAATTTGAATGCAACGAACCTTAAAGCATATTCCACCGTGCCTTTTATCTACCCATACTTCCTGTAAGCTGCAATTTCTGTCACTAGTGATGTTGGATGGGGACAGAAAGTGAATAAAGATTAATTGAATGGGATGAAAGGCAGAAGAAGAGAATATTTCTGAAGATTTCCTCCCACAGTACAAATTAAACAAGTGTTTTCAATTTTAGATTAATTAAGCTGTAATTACCTTCTGTGGAAGTGCTGGTGAGCAGACTGCTGCACAGCTGGAATAACACAGCCAGTGTAATTGCTCACTACCCCCAATTAAAAAAAAAAAAAAAAAAAAGGTCTTCTGGATGTTTCTCCTGGTAGCAAGAGCAGTTTGGGTATTACTAAGCAGTATTTTAGCAGGCTTTTCAAATATCTCAAATATCTCTTACCTGGTGGGTAAAACCCCAACAAAACCAGCTACAGCAGGACAAGAACCATCCATGACCCAACACTGCCCTTCTGTCCCTTCAGAAGCCCCCCTGGACACAGAACACATGCACATACAGACACTGCCCCCGATGGGAATCACTGCTCTGGGGGATGTGCCAGCTTACCCCGAGGGGTTTCCCCTGTGCCCCGTGCCGTGTGAGCACTGCGGGTCAGCTGCAGCGCTCGCCCTGGAAGCGCGGGGCGTAGTTGCGGAGCCCCTCGTTCTCCTGCGTGGTGATCAAGTCTATGATCGCCGTCAGCACCGCCGTGTCCCTGCACGTCCTGTCGTCCCAGTCCACGGGGTGAGGCTTCTCTATTTTTTCTTGGAGAAGATCATCGAGTTCTTGTCTTAAATTCTGGAAAGTGTTTGTTGTGGAAGGAAAAAAAAAGGAGAGGGACAGGCGATTAACACAGCATTACCACAGGAGTTCCAGTCCCTGGGTTCTCCTGGCCTTCACACCTGCTCTTCTCACAACCATTCATTTCCACATTGCTCCTGCTGGGATCAAACACTGTCTCTCACAAACCTGCAGCATTACCTTTGATGGTAGATGCCCATCTCAGCCCACACATCTATTAGCTGACTATTTCAAGATTAAAAATAACCAGTTTTAAAAAACTAAAATTAAATAAAATTTAAAAAAAAAAAAGTCAGGTATGATTCCTGGCCTCTAATATTAAACAGCTCTATTAGAACTTATTCCTGCTAGCTGAAGAGCCCCATCCTCATGTTTCCATATCCATGTGGACATGTCATGGAATGGCCAAGTCATTCTCCAGCTTCTGCTGTGGAAAAGTTCTCTCTTCTGTTTCCTTTGTGTAGTTGCGTTGCTCGCTGGGAATGCATTTCAGCCATTATCTCCCTGAGTGACGAATCCACAGGCACAGTGATATCAAATCCAGAAATTCCCAGGCATCAGTGTTACTGAGCCTCCCACGTACATTTTTATTATTAAACATATTCACCTTCACCAAGTGTGCTATTCTCGCTGGAGACTGGAAAACAATCCACTCATCCACAGCGATGGTGTCCTGGTCCTTATCCTTCTGAATGGATATATCCCCTCCGAAGAACAGCAGGCAGTACGGAGACACCTCTGTACAATCATACAGGTAAATCTGCACGACAGCAAAGCTGGCTGATCACCCTCAAAACATCCTAAGGGCCATCAGTAACTCTTAATGAGACTCCTACACAATTCCAGAAGATCATGATTCAGCCAATCCCAAATTTGCAAGATGTATGAAGCAACTCAGTTCAAAAAAATTTACACAAAATCAGATTAAACAGGAGCAAAAATGGTCCCAAATACAGCCCTTCACACAGTGGTGAAATCAAACCACCTGCTCCATAACAATGGGGGGGGGGAGGAAGAATCTTTCAGTGCATTGATAAGTGTTAGACTGGATTGAAATAAAAAAAAATAAATTCAAATAAAGTTTATACATGTTATTGCCAGAACTTTAAAAAAAAACACAAGTCCTCCAAAAAAAACCCCAACCACTAAACCCTGGAAGTTAGTTACTTGTGGCACAATAACCCATATCACGAAGAACATAATCTGATGGGCTGTAAAGGAAATGGCCCAGGACAGGAAGGCTCCAGAACAAAGGCTGTTCACATCCCCTCTGAACCCTGATCCAACTTCCTTTAAAAAGGGATACAAAACTAACCCATGCAAACATCACTTACACTGCTGGTCCTCATCTTCAGATGGTACACGAGCCAGTTGTAATGGAACTCGGTTTCCTCCACATTAACGGATTTGGGATGAATATTAACTGAGCCATCTGTCTTGGTGCAAACTTTCACCCTTCAGAGGAAGAAAAAAGGCTGATAATATAAGAAGTGATAAATCAACAGACCAGGATTTCTGTGCTGTCTTGCCAAATAACCAGAAATGTCAGTGTCTGAACTGCTGCTGCAGAACACTGATGAGGGCAGAGCCCTTTGGAGCAGTGCTACTGATACACTGGAACATCATCTGTGGCGTAACGAGGTCACACAAATTATTCCAACCCTAGCAGGTATCTAAATTAAATGTTAAGAGATCAGCAAGCCCACGCTCTCACCCGCCCTTCTCAAGGGAGGTAACCCCCAAGCATGACTTGAGCTGGGAAGTGCCACTTGTTCCTGAACTCGAGCCACTGCTTCACCTTCCCAAACCACCCCCTGCACACACCAACAGTAAAACAAGCCCTCACATTTTTCTCTTTTTGCTGAAGCTGGGCCGGATCTTTGCCACTTTGGGATAGAGGCCAGCACAGATGACAGCTTTGAGCAGCTTCTCGTTATCTGTGGGGGACAGGGAAGTCAGTCAGGCAGTTGTGCAGGCGGGGGTTCCAGCCCTCAGGAAGGTCCACGTCCCTCCACAGTTACCCGAGTTGGTGTTCGATTTGGGATCCTTGGGGTCTCTGCTGCTCACAAAGCCCGCTGCCAGGAGGTGCTCAGCAAACTGCCCTTTCATGTTGTGCAGCATCTGGGAGACAACAGACACGGCCCAGAGCGATGCTGAGCAAAGCCCTGCTCGTCCCCACAGCCACTGTCCTGCCAGCTGGTGTTACCTGCAGGGTGTTGGAGGACAGGAAATATTCCCAGCAATAGTCTTTCTCCGTCCTGAAGCCACGACGCCGGGTCTCTTCCCAGCCCTAGAAATTAAAACATGTGGAAAGTGTTTGTAAGTGAAACACACGAAAAATTAGGGCCAGCAAAAACTGGAGGTGAACAGACACAGCAGTTACATCCTTCCCTACAAGAGAGGAAGTAAATCTTTGGATCTCTTTGTTGATGTGTGCACAGCACAGAGCAGAAAAACACAACTTCATGTGTTGAATCAAAAATGTCATGGGGAGCACTGAAATCTGGCTACATTTGCCAGAGCATCATTTGTTGTTATGAACAGTCCTGGGTAGAAACTGCATCTTCCAGGCCATTTATTTCCTCCTTTTCTCACCCCAACAAAACACAGCTCCATCTCTAACACTTCTAAAGTCAGCTTTGGCCTCTCATAGAGGCCAGAAGGACAGGAATGAACAATTTCAGCAACTATAACATTAAGTTTTCTTTGTCTCTTTCACAGACTTATCCACCACAAATCAGGTGATTGAGCCTGGAGAAAAGATTCCTCAACACTAGAAGGGTGAACATCAGTTTGGTTTTATGTTTCTGTAGAAGCCAAGTAAGAAATCCTACAGAGCACAAACTTTTTCCTTAGGATCAACTATATTAGCCAAATTAAAATTCTGGGAAAAAAAAAAGAAAAACAACATTAAAATGTGCTTACAGTGAAAGCATTCACCACAGTCAGGTGGTCGCTTTTCGTGTTCTTTGACAGCTCCTTTCTTCTTGCATCTGCGACTTTCTCTTTGCCCTAAAAATGAGAACCTATAAAACATCCAGCCTGACACAACAGTTCTCTTTTCCTAATTAAGCCACATCCATACAGCAATACTTCATATGCAACCGGTATGAAAATTACAGCTACTTCAATAATCTGCAGGCAAAGGCATTAATTTGTAGTATGTGATGGCAGTCTTACTAATAAAAATGTAATTAACATGAAAATCAGATTAAAGTGCTCTTAAACTACAGCATTTCAGTAAGCCCCACCCCTTGTAATTGCCCTTTACCAGAGGGATGACAAAGGGGTCCTTGAAGCTGAGGCTGGCTGCAATGGTGAGCACGGGGTCCAGGCAGCAGAACAGGGCTCCAAAGAGGATCATCTTCCCAATGTGCGGCTCCACTGGCAGCCGTGCAAGATGGACACCCAGGGGAGTCAGCTCCTCCTGCCTGTCCAGAGCATTCTGTCAGGAGAGGGGAGAAAGGAAAGAACAAACACACCATGTGAAATGGGGAGGGTTTCCTTGGAAGAGCCACTAGCACACTCGTATCACCCACTAGTGTCTAAATTTATGGCTACAACTCATTTGTGCAAATAAGACCAGGGCAAGGAGTCAGCAGAACAAACGCGTCATCGATCTCTCCTTCTCCAGCACCCGGAGGGACAATGACATGCAATACCTTTCTCCCACACACCTCATCTGCCCACAGAAAAATGCCCTCGGGCTCGTCCCTGCTGCAGCTGGGACAGGGGGCTGGGGGATGCAGGGGATGCAGGCGGATGCAGGGGGATGCAGGGGGATGCAGGGGATGCAGGGGATGCAGGGGATGCAGGGGGATGCAGGGGGGTGCAGGGGATGCAGAGGGATGCAGAGCAGAGAGGTAAAGCAGTGTCTGCAGGGAACTGAAATGCAGGGCCCACGTGTCAGTCATTTAGGGAGTGCCCAGAACAACGTGCAGCCCTCACGGGTTCTGTGATGCACTCCCTCTGGGCAGGGAGCACAGGCCAAGGCTCCACACAAAAGGAAGGGCTGCAGTGTCCAGACCTGTGCAGCCACCCCTGTCTGCTAATATTCACACAACACAGTTCCACACAGCTCATTCCTCCCACAGGAGCAACACCTTACCAGCTCCATGAGATGGTTTATGGCCAGCGTGACAGCGTCACGAGACGGCGGGTCCATTAGTTTGCTCAGGAAATAGGCGATTCCACCAAGCTTCAGGATCTGAAAGGAAAAACACAACAAAAGCCTACAGCAACCAGAGAAAGATGGCTGCAGTAACCAGCCAGCAGTAACCTCTGAACTGAAATAGTGTGACTAATTCACAGCTCGAGTTAGAATTTCTTTAATTAAGAACTAAGGGCAGAAATGTATTAATGATGAAATGTGAATTCTTCATTCAGCTCACATACACATGGCACCTCTTCTGCCTGCATGAGGAATTCAATACAAACTGCCAAGAAGGGAAGCTCATGTCAGTTCTAAAACCACTTTGTAATAAAATTCTTTTCGGATATCACACCCCTGACTCACAGGCATTCTCACTGAATGGCTCTGACGGAATGAGATTTGGGGGAAAGCACAGTCTAAACTCTGTTTGTTGATACCAGACAACCCTGTTCCCCTGGGTTTGATGCACCCAGGTACAAGAGTGCTTTTCCAGAAGGTGCTGCAATTACTGGCTAAATATACTGCATTTCTGGTGTAGCAAACTCCACCTGACAGCCTTAGGCTCTCAGTTGCATTAACTTATTCTCTCAACCTCTTATTCCAATGGAAAAGTAGATTATAAATACATTTGCAGATTCCTGTTTACCTTGATTTGTAAGCAGAGTTCCTCCAAAGGCGTCCTCAGGATCTCTGGTAACTGATAATCATCCAGAAGGCTGGCACGCAGCCCGTTGTACAGATGGTAACAGTGGCCTGGCTGAACT
This sequence comes from Empidonax traillii, assembly GCF_003031625.1. Classification (NCBI taxonomy): domain Eukaryota; kingdom Metazoa; phylum Chordata; class Aves; order Passeriformes; family Tyrannidae; genus Empidonax; species Empidonax traillii. Next base: position 1,029,573 of record NW_020955637.1, on the reverse strand, counting down.
CTGCAGTGATTTCAACAAACAAGAGCTTTGATTTGTTTTTTGGTTTTTTTTCTATGAAACTGTGACATTATGATTGTGTTTGTTTACAAACAGCTTGACAAAACACCCAAAGGAGTTAGAACTGAAGTGTATCCAATTGTAAAAGCCATTTCAGCCTTCTGAAACACAGACCCATCAGCAGGGAAAAGGCATGGAGAGCACAGAAATTAATTTTTAGGCCATTTTCACTTTAATGGATCAGCCTCATAAATCAAGTGTGAAGGCAAACAGTTCCAACAAAAATGAAAATAAAATATGGGACTTATTCTTCTGTAGGGGAGAAACTCTGGAGTTAAATGCAGCACAGGTCACTTCAGCTTCCTGGAAGGACAAGGGAACCATTCCTTGCTCCTCCCAGGAGGCAGCTGTGCCTGCACCTGCTGCTGGGCACGGCAGTAACACAGCAGAAGCTCCAGCATGTGCTCCAGGACTGATGGAAACCTGCCCAGCCCAAACCTTCCTCCCCCTCCCCACTGTTCTTACCTTCCTGCCCGGCCCTTCCTCTGCTTGGCGTTGGCTTTGCTCACCCACTCTGCTGCCATCGTGCTGATGTTGTTCTGCGTGTCAAAGTGGGTCTCCTTTATCTTCCCCCCATCTATAACAAACACGACGTCATCGATTGTGATGCTGTTGGACAAAAACAGGAAGAATTCAACTCTTCATCTCTGCAAGCCTGACCTAGCACTGGACAGGGGTTTGGCTTCTCTTTGTCCCTTCCCCAGTTGTGAACAAGCAATTAAAAACTCTGTGTTGGGAATCTCATTAAGAACTGCGTCCCTAGAGTTCAAGACAGGGCTGATTTATTCTCCTGGGTCTGGCAGGAGCCCCCTCACGGGTCCTGAAGGTGCACAGAGGATGAGAAGCTCAGATTATCATGTCAAAAGGCAAGTCATTACAGTAATTGTTTAGTATTCCTAGAGCTTAATTGTTCAGAACAAACGAACTGGTCTGTTTAGGACAATTATAGGAAAACTCTGTTTAGTCTATAAACATTTCTAAAGCTATGTTGTAAATGAACGGCACAAACGTAGGAACATGTATTTTTGGAAACACCAAACAGATTTAGAATTTGAACTACCACTTTCGCTTGTTTTGTCAAACATACAGCTTTTCTGGGTGTGTACAGCCAGGTATTTACCTGGTCTCTGCAATGTTGGTTGCAATCACGATTTTCCTTACTCCTGGTGGGGTCTTCTTAAACACCTGCAATCAGCCAGGGCCCGTTTATATGTTTGCCAAAACCACACATGCGCTTCATTCATTGTTTTTGCAGTTGTGAAGTATCACAATAAAAGAGCAGCATACCTGAGTCTGGTTAACAGTAGGCATCAGTGAATGCAAAGGTATGATAATAAACCTATCTGGAAGTTAAAAATCAGTAAAAGATATGGTGTAAGCACAGAAACTTTAACTTCACAGGAAAATCAATCATGCAAAATAGAGAAAACAGGCTGCAAGTCAGGCCACTGTTTCTTGCTCTGAGTTCACAGATATTTGTATCTTAATGGCAAATTCTAAAGTAAAAAGGTACAAAGAACTTTTTTATGATGCTATGATGACAAGTTTAATAAAATATGTAAAGTTAAGTACAGTAATTTATTTTTAAGCTCTCAAATTATTCAATAATTGCTCAAGTCTAATACCCAAACCCAACACAACCTTCCAATAAACTGAAATTCTGTATCTATGGAAGGCACACAACACATACTGCAAGGCAACACGTGAATGGTGAAGAGCTCAGCTAAGGGAGGTTAGATGGAAGGATGAGATATGCCAAAGGACAAGTGAAGGTGTATCAGACAGGCACAGATATTCTGGTGTCCCCAGCAAAGCCCAGATAAGCAGCATTTAGGGGAACTCTCAGCAAAGCAGAGGGGGAAGCTGCTCCAGAACCAAGCAAAGAGGAAACGCCCAGAGGATGGAGTCTGGTTTGGGATGGGGCTTCTCACAGCTACAGGAAAGAGCAGCAGGAAGAAGATGCAGGTCAGGTTGGTTTTCAGATTGCCACACTGAGGAAAACGAGCTGTTGTCATTAGCAGATGAAAGATACCCCAGAAACACGAAAACTGCTGAACGCTGCAATTATTTTGAGGAGAGATGAGGAAAACAATGAATCCGCTGCAATAGCAGCAATTCCATGCAAAACCAGTCTGCCACTAATGCTACTGCAACAATTCCCATGCCAAAGTCTGGTTTTACCTGACTTAAACATGACCTGTGACATCAAGAGATCGTGCAAAGTGCTGATGTTGTCCCAGCCCGGAAGAAACACCAGAATTGCACCGTCCTACAGGGAAAAGAGGCAGCAAAGAGATCACAATACATCATAGACTGTGCAGAGAGCCAGCTACCTGCACACTGACACACCTGTAGGACCTGGGAGATCTCAAACCTCACTGACTCCGAATTGGAACTGTTTAACCTTTTTTTTCTATAAAACAGCCAACTACATGTATTTATCTGAACGTAAAAAGTAAAAACTTGATTTTAAATGTTTTCCCCTGCAGTGTTTTAAACACAGCCATGTCAACACTAGAATTTAAGCTGCAAGAGAGAACTGCTGTGTAATTTTCAACACAGAAAGAACAAAAACCACCACATCAATGAACACGGAACGAACCTCAGGGCTTAGGAAGTCGTTAGATATTTAAAGCTGTTCAACTGCCTCTCAGGAGAGCAAACCAAAAAATGTCTCTCCTTTCTCTGTGTGTGATGAGCCAAAGCAACCCCTGGCTCTGACACTCCAAGAGCCCCAGGCCCCAGCCCAGTCCCACCCCCAGTGGTGGCAGTGGCAGGGCTGTACCTCCTCTTCCAGCACGATGTGTCTGATCAGAGCTGCTATGAGGTCAAGGTCCACCTTGTCATCATCCATCATTTCCAGGGCATCAATAGTGCTTGCTGAGTACCTGCAGGCAGTGAAAGCACAGGCACTGGTAACCTGTCAGGTCTGAGTCACACAGCCATTAACCCACCTCTGATCAGTTCGGTTCTTTGATCAGTTCCTGCCCTTCTACATTTAGTTCAGTGTGATTATGGTCAGTTCAGAACAGTAAGTTTAAGAACTGCCATGTCATGACTGAACCGCCTTTGAAGCACTTTGATGATCTGTCTCCTCCTCCTCCTGGATTGGCCAGGGACTGACACTCTGCATTCAGGTAATGGATTTAAATTTAACCTGAACTCTTACAGTCTGCACAGGCAATGGGAGCTGATTCTGGTACCTCAAAAGCACTTCCCTGGTGGCCAGGAGTTCCATGCTGGTTTCCCACAGCAGCAGCTCCCCCACCATCATTAAAGCCCAGCAACAGAGCACAGCACCAATGCACGGTCTGACAAAGCACAGGAGCCCCTGGGCCCACCTGCCCCGGAGCTGCCGCAGGTACTCGGGCCATCGTTCGCGGTAGATCTCCTCCTTCTCCTCCTTGTCGGGCCGGCTCACGTGGCCCTGCAGGAAACCCCTCTTCCAGCGCGGCCGCCGCTCCGTGCCCTCGGGGCTGTACCTGCGGGGAGTGGGGGGTGACACACGGGGTGACACACCAAGGGACACACGGGGTGACACACGGGGCGACTGAGGGCCCTGCAGCTGCCCAACCTCCTGCTGCAGGTGCACCACGAGGGGCAGGCTCTGCAGCTTCTTCTCGGACAGAAACAGGCCCCAAACCCCAGCTAATATGGGAACATGCACAGAAAGAGTCTCAACGGCCACAGAGACAAGCTTGACTTAGAGGCCTGAAATCCACCGCTCCAAAAGACAGAAAAAGCTGTTTCCCCCCCCAAGCCAACATTTCCATGTGCCATCTGTAATTACTGTACCAGCTATGAGACCTCCCTTGGAAGGTTTTCTGTTCAAAAGTACAGGCAATTCTTTTTTATTCCAAGTTAGTCTCTGAACATACATGCTAAGCCAAAACCACCCCCCCAAATACTCTCTGAAATGATGTTCAGACAACCCACTTACCTCAACTTCTCAATGACGTCTTCCAGCAGATATTCCACCACCGGGAAAGTGAACCCAGGGATGTGAATCATTGGACAATGATCTGTGGGGGAAGGCAAAACTCAGGTATAAAACCACCAATGAAACACTGCACTGAATAGAGGCAATAAATTCTTCCCTAATTCTGCAATATAGCTGCCATGTTTGTGTGGTTTTCCTAACTGTTTATTTTCAAATTCCCATGGAATATGCCAAATTCACCCCCAAGTAAAGCTGTGGAGTTAAGAAGCACAGGCAGCAAGCAATGTATTGCACACCAGCACATTCCCCTGGTCCCAGCCGCAGGATAAAGCTGGAGACTGAACAATTGACAGTTCAATATGGTTGCCCACTCACACCAAGAGTTCTGAAATGTGGTAAATATGAGTAAATATTTAATAGGAAAATACTCTGAGGATTCTACTTCCATAGCATGTCTGAAAAGCAAAAGCAGAAGCAATACATGCTCACAATGAGATAAAACAGAGAATCAGCATCTCCAGCAGCTGCCAACTCTTTGGAAAACGGAAGTAATTTCCTCTTTTGATAAAAATCAAGTCTATAATTTGAGAACTGCATTTTACTGTAGAAGCTTAAATTACTCCAGAGGAACATTCTTAGGAAGCATTTCACCTACCAAAGTACTCAGAAAACTTCTCTGCATTTAGAGTAGCACTCATGAGTATGACTTTCAAATCCAGTCGAATATTTAGGAGATCTTTAATAATGCTCATTAAAACATCTGACTGAAGATTTCTTTCATGGATTTCATCAAGGACTATGTGACTGATGCTGGACAAGTGCCTAAAATAGAAGAGGAGGAATTTAAACGCTTGTTTTTAGCAGAATGAAAAGAGAGTCTGGCCTCCTCCCATCACTGCATTCCACTAAACAGGGACACTTACTTATCTGACTGGAGCCACTGCAGGACAATTCCCGTGGTACAGTACAAAATCGAGCCTTGTTTCCTGGGCAACCGACTGCAAGAGACACAGCAAGAATTCCTCATTCTCTTCTGTACTTTACAAAATCCTTTACCAGCTCGAGATCCAGGTGCAGGTGCCAGTACAGCCGTGCTGAAGGTGCCTCACTGGCTCCCAGCTCAGGTGAGGAACAGGGGATCAGGCCCCAGCTGCACCCCCTGGGGAAGGGGAATGGCCCAGGGATCCGACAGGTCCTGACTGCCCAGGAATCCTTTATCATCATCCCCTGCACACTGCAGGGCTGAGCCCAGTGCTGCAGCTCCCCAGGCTCAGCACTCAGGGCACTCAGGCCCCAGTGGGACAGCCCTCACTGAGCAGTAAAGACAAACAGCAGGGAGACTCCATAAACTCCAGCTGAAACGCTGGTAGGGCTGAGCAGTTGTGTTTCAACAACAAAGGTTCCATTACTGGCTGGCATCCTTTCAGATGCTTTTTAAAACTACAGCTAACTCCAAATGTAAGAGCTTTTGCTCCGTGAACCTCTGTCAGTGCATCTATGACATGATCCCAGGGGATTAGTCCACAGGTAAGTGTAGCAAATACAGAGTTTTCCACAGAAATATGGCTCAGACCGTTCTCTCCTTTAGGATTTCTATTTTTCCTTGCAATTCGTGGATTAGGGACATTACTTTTAGTTCTACCAACAGCAGAACCTTTTAGAAGATCTGGGAAAAGGGCCTACTAGACAAAGCACAACTTGGTGCTGGTCACTGTCACACACTGCATAAAACACAGCAACTGCACTCAAACTCCTTGCTAAAAGTGAGAAACCTCGTATCACAGGAATTCCTTCAGGAGAAAATATCAGCAGGAGAGCAGCTACTTAAGGACTGCCTTTCAAACTGTGTCCTCTGTGTAACACCAGCTGGTGCTTCCCCCAGCAGCAGCACCGTGCCCGGAGCCGCTCACCTCTGCAGGCGGATCTGGTAGCCCGTGCTCTTGCCACTGCCACAGGCCTCTGCCCTCTCAGCAGCCACCCTCTCAGCCACCTGAGGAGAACAAAGAAACCTTTAAAAATCCCACAGGCCGATCTGTGATTGAGCTACTCATCAGCAGGAAATGCCCGGAACGGAGAAGTTCTGTAAATAACAAAGAAATGGCCTGACAACCACTTGTTCTCCTCCCTTGAGAAAGTGTCTCCCGTCAGCAAGCCATGGGCAGGTTTGTGTCCCAGGACAGACTTCAGAGGAACACAACCACACTCCCCTTCAGCAGGGTGAGCTTTCCCTCGGGGTAATGCAAAGGTCTCTCATCACTTGATACTGAACCAGCAAGAGGAGTCATTACGGAGCACCTGAAAGCTGAATTCTCTCCTGCTCATTAATCCACCTCTAGAGGGCCTGACACAGCATTAGTTTTTAACATAATTCACATTTGCACTGCAAAATCCATTAAAATCCCAGATCTAACTCATGGCTAAGCTCTGAGAACGAGCCTGCAGTGCCAGCACTCAAATCCACAACCAAAAGTTGTGAAATATCGAATCAGTGCACGTGGACAACATTGTGACTTGCCAACAGAACCCCAGACAATGGAAACGGAACACAAAAAAAGCTCGGATTCATGGGGAGAAACACCCCCAGGAGGTGGGTTTGCAGAGGGCACTCACGGAGATGGCACTGATCCTCCTGGGCTGGGTGCAGACGATCCTGCACGTGGAGCCCTTCCCTCGCTCGATGTGGTCGTCCAGGATGAACTGGGTCACCTGGGTGGTCTTCCCACAGCCGGTCTCCCCACTGATCACAGTCACGCGGTTGTTGTTGATCAGGTTCACGAGCTCCTGGTTCCACAGAGAACAGTTTACAGAGTTATTGTTCCAGCCAGGTTTTAGAGGGTTTGGACATTCTCTGCTGCCAGGCAGCGACCCTTGAGGAGGGTCACTGCAGCTGGAGAAACACTCAGCTGTTGGTCACCACACCGCAACTGAAGTTCAGTTTAAACCTCACGGGAGGTGCTCACGTGCACTTTCCACATGGAGGGTTTAAAGCACATCCCACCTGAACACTGGCCTTAAATCTTTAAATTCTGTATGAAATCAGCGTGAAAGGACTGAAAAGAAAACCTGAAATACACTTTCAAGTTTTCTGCCTCCTGCTTGCTCCTGCACATCTCTGGGGACTGAAAACCAGCATTTACCCTGCTGACCCCCAAGACTGCACGAACTGAAGGTTTGTAGCACAGTATTTTAACCACCTGATTTCTTTTACCACCAGGAAGATCTTCCCAGCCCGTACCTCCCAAACCCAAGGATTGTCAAAGGGATTATGACAATTTTAGGAAACAAACACTAACAGAAAGGACATTATGGCAAAGGGATGAATTTCAGGAAAAAGCTCACTAATCATTCACTGAACCTGCAAAAGCAAACCTATTGGAATACTCACTTTCTGTTTCACACAAGGGGCATCAAATGAAGAATTAATACCAGTTAGGAACAGCCCGTACTGGCACTGATGTTATCCCGTGACTGGGACGCTAATGGCAGTCAGAGCCAGCAGGACTGGCTGTACTGTACAAACAGCAGCAGAAACACACACTCTCTGCAGTTAAACACACACCTACCTCTCTCATGCCATAGGAGGGGAGCTTCTCTCGGAACCTCTGGGGAACAGAAAATAACAGTATCTTTAAACACCTCTTTAACTGAAGCAATGTAACAGATTCTATCTATACTGACAAATAATGACAAACTGCTCAGCAATACTTATATAAACCCAGGCCTACAGGAAATAACTTTATTCCCCATGTGTTTTCAGTTTCATTAAACTTAGTAACAATCGTGTCAACTTCCTAGTAAATAAACTGCAAGCAAGTACGTTTTCAGGTCAGTTTAACTGAAAGAAAAAAATCCAATGAAAAGTACCTGCATTTCAACATATCTGGGATCAGATCTCTTCTTCTTTAAGTCTTCTTTCAGCTGCTCATCTAAATCAGTATCCTGCTCATTTTTTTCAAAGAGATATTCCACATCCCGGTCCAGGGATGTTTTTTCCAAGGCCGGTCTCCGTCTTACAGGAGCTTTTTCAGCATCTGGTTTCACTTTCACAGGCTGTTCTGTAGGGCTGCAATCAGAGGACAGAAACCTCAGAGGACAGAAACACATCCCAGCTGTGCCTGGCCACGTGCAGGGTGCAGGGAGCACTCCAGGAACACATGAACTTGGGCTGGAGACACTTCATCCATCAGTCAATGAACCACCAGCCCATAGGAACAGAGAATCACAGAATGGTTAGGGGTGGAAGGGACCTTAAGGCCCATCAGTGCCACCCCTGCCATGGGCAGGGACACCTTCCACCAGCCCAGGTTGCTCCAAGCCCTGTCCAACCTGGCCTTGGACACTCCCAGGACTTCTCTTGGCAATCTGTCATCATGGTGCACACCCTGGAACCAATTAAAGTCTCAAATTATGAGCCATTAAAAACTTTACATTGGCATCTACAAAAGTAACGTGTTCTTTCGTATCAAATAAAGCTACAAAGCAACAAAAACATTTCTGGAAAATTACTGCTTAGTCCAGTGCCCTGTAATGGGATCCCTCAGCAAAATGACTGCCCCAGACCCTCATTTCAGCAGACCTGTCCAGTTCTGCATTACCTGAAATCCTCAGCGAGTTCAGAACACACTCTGTCCACAGAGGAGAAGACTCCAAAACTGCTCAGTAACTCAAAACAGAAGTCAAATGCTACCTCTGGAAGAGTTATTCCAGAGACCAAGGGAGCTTAAAAATCCCACATATGCACCCTAGGTAGGGCCTGAGATGAGTTCCAGGATGTTATTATTTTAAGCAGAAATGTTACACCCGAAGCTCAGCAATGATGGAAGGGAGTTTTACAGCACTGGCTACAACCATTTCAGTGTGACAACACAGAGGGGCAAACTTAAGGTCAACTCACTCGCTCAAGGTAAATTCCTTCCGACACATCTTCCTGCCAGTCTGTGGGAAGTTGAAAAGAATTAATGTCTCTTTACCTGTCCTCATCCCCGGACCACCAGGACATGGATTCTTGCTCTTTGTCGTTCTTGGCCTGGACGGAATTCAGGAGCTGCACGATCTGCTCTTCCCTGCGCTCGTCCATGCGCACGACAGCTCTCTGTGGGATCAGCACAGCCTGTCAGTAATCACCCCGCTAAGGCCACGGGCGCTCCGCAGCCGGGGGGCTCCGCGGCGCGGTCCCAGCTCACAGCCCGCCTGCCGCCCCTCAGAGCTCACCCGGTCCCCGCTGTGCCCGCGTCCCTCACCTGCTGCCGGTCGGTGTCGCGGCTCTTCTGGCCCTGTTTCCGCGCGTACCACAGCCCGATCTCGCGGCCCTTCAGGTGGCTCGGGTGCCGCCCGCGCCCGCCGCGCCCGCCGGGCCCGCCCGCCGAGGGGCCGCCGGAGCCCGAGCCGCCATCGCCGCCGCGCCCGCGGCCCCAGTCCCGCCGGTGCTCGTAGCTCATGGCCGCGGCGGCCCGGCCCGGCACAGGAGGGCCGACAGGGCCGAGGGAGCCCACGGAGCCGATGGAGCCGGCACGGCCCACAGAGCCCCGCGCGGCCCGGCCCGGCCCCGCCTCATCCGCCGGCAGCGCCCGCCCCGGCCGCGCCGCACTTCCGCCCGGCAGCCTCGGAGACGCGGGTTCGAGTCCCGGACACGGAGAGACGCGGGTTCGAGTCCCGGACACGGAGAGACGCGGGTTCGAGTCCCGGACACGGAGAGACGCGGGTTCGACTCCCGGACACGGAGAGACGCGGGTTCGAGTCCCGGACACGGACACACGCGGGTTCGAGTCCCGGACACGGACACACGCGGGTTCGAGTCCCGGACACGGACACACGCGGGTTCGAGCCCCCGCCCGGCACAAGGGGGAGTACGTGAACATTGCTTTAAAGAAAAGATGTTCTTTCATGTTTGATCTTTGGGGACTTTCAAGCCTAATCGACAGAGAGAGCCAATAAGCTCTAAGCAAAACGACTTGCTGGCGGAATTGCCTTGTTAAGGTTTAGGGCTGGACGTGTTTCAGCGATCTCAGACCTGGGGGAGGTCACCGGAGCTTGGGGACAAGGATGTGCCACTGACAGTGGGCACAGGATATACCATGCCCAGGTTCTCCGGAGTGGGACCTTCAACCTTTTACATTAGGGAGAATTATTCACATCACTATTACTACACTTTCAACAGTGAAATAATGTTTTGTTTCCCTGAACACCATTGTGCAGCTACAAATGCTTCTTCAGCTTAATTTCTTTACATATTCTCTTGCCTTTTCTCCCTTGTTGGTGTGATTTACTCACATTTCAGGATTTCCAGCATTCAGATCTCTAAACACAGTATCTCACACTGACTTTCAATATTCAGGTGAAGGATTTCTTCTTCCAAGGAAAACCATTCTCTCTTTTTTCTCTGCCCACAGCTGACGACAGTCAGTCCAACACTCCAGCACTTGACCATGTGAAGGGAGAAGAACCAGGTGCTCAAGTTAGAAATTTCTATTTTCTTTTCTCCTTTCCCCTCACAAGGTGGTTTATGCATCCACACATAGACAAGTTGGTCTCCCTGACCCCCTTTAGCCTGCAGGTGCTTCTAAACTGGGGCAGTGATTACCTCTGGCTCTGTTATTTAGATGTCCAGGACAGAGACGTGCCTGGTGCTGAGTCACTTGGGTGATTTTGACAGTCTGATCCTGTGTGCTCCAGTGACAATCCGTGACATGTCTCTGGACACCCGAGCACTGCTCACGTTTGAAACCAGTGGCATTTGCTGCCAGAGCAATTTCCATCTCCATTCCCGTATCTCCTGCGTTTCCATCATCTCCTTCTCAACACTGTGAAAAACCCACATTCTAAAAAAAAACAAAAATTCAAATATTTTTAGGATTTTTTTGATTTAGATGCTGAAAAGAACTGCAAGTGAGTCAAAACTCCTGTAACTTCCTAGCTGAGGAGCTGCTCCCTCATTTCCTCAGGGTCCCACAGACACAGCACCCAGTGCCAACAAACACCAAAGCTGGACTGTAAGAGTTTATTTAGGATTCCCTCTAGACACGTATGTTCCTCAGAGAAATAGATATGTAAATAAATAACTTGAAATTCACTATGCAAAGCTGTAAAGCACTTGAGTATTCGTTATCCCCTTGACAGAGCATTACCAGTGTGAATGGGTTTAAGAGTGCACCCAAATGAATCAAGCAGCACCCGCTGGCCCTGTACCTGCGTGGGCACCTTGAGGCAGGAGGAGCAGCACACACTGCACCCTCTCAGCCGCTGCTGCCCGGGCCCTCCCGCTCCCTGTAGGCCTTGTTCAGCAGCTGGATGTCCTCCTGGTGCCCCGTGCCCGCGTGCTGCTGGCTGCTGCTGCGATGGGCCTCCACGGTGTCGGGGATGGAGATGCTGATGTCGCTGCCGGGGCTGTGGGACGGGATGAACAGGGAGTAGGAGGCGCTTTCCCCCAGCTCGCACGACACAAACCTGTTCTCCCGCCGGGAGTAGCGCAGGGAGGGGGACCTGGCCTGGGTGGAGGACTGGCTGATGTTGCTGATGATGGACACGGTGTCCAGGGCCTCTTCGTTGTCGCAGATCTCCAGCACCTCCAAGTGAATCTTAACGTTCGTGTGAGGGGACCCCTCCGGGCTGGGCTCGTGCCCGACGCTCTTGGACCGACACACCTCGATTTTCTTGGCCGTGGGGGTGATCCTCTGCCCCTCAGAGCTCACCTCGTACGTGGACAAGGACAGGGTTTTGCCGGTGGGGGCCTGCAGGGACACAGTCCCCTGGAATGCACACAGAGGGATGGCCAGGGCCCCGCCCGAGCGCTGCGAACACAAACCAGGATTGTTATCTGGGGCCACATTTCAAGTCAGAATCTGTTATAAATAAGCCAATTATGCTCAGTTTGTTAATTTATTTTACTGCCTTTTCCCTGCAGAACTTTAGATACCTGGTACTTATCACTTGAAAGAGCATAAAGAAGTTATACACCTTAGTATAAAAAGCCCCAAGGGACTGTGACTCAATAGGACATCGACAGAATATGAAATAAAAGCCACCTCCTTCAGTGCCAGGTTATGTCCTGCTTAATGAACCACTGTGGATTTGTCAGGCTGAACATCAGAAGATGGAGGGGATGTCTGAGGCACTTGCAGGGAGAATGAGCAGTCCTCACACACTGGCACGAACACTCCAGGTCTGCAGGATAAGACATTTCCCAATGATTTAGTGGCTCTTTCCACAAGTCTGTTTTCTCGTGAGAAATCAGTATTTACTGTTAGAAGTGAAAAAGATGCATCAAGTCCTCCGTGTCACTGTGCAGTCACTGACCAGGGCGGCAGTGAATGCCATCATTTTCCGCTGGAACAATTCCAGGAGGAACATTGCTCAATCCCAGACACCTTCACCTGTTTCCAAAGCAGAGGATTCCCTTCTCCCTGCAAACTGTGCCCCCCAACACCGTGCTCTGGCTCTGGGCCCTGCACACTGCAGGCAGGAACCAGGCACAAAGGCAAAGAGCTTTGTGAAATAAAACAAACCCTGTCTTTTCAACCAAAGTGCCATCCTGCAGCTTTTGTGTCTCAGCAGTTTTGCCACAGACCAGACACACAGAGATCATTACCAATAATCCTACATAAATTGAACCACTCTCCCTCCAGCTCCAGCATCGGGTCGTTGGCTCACTGAGTTCCCCCAGGACTGGCAGCACAGCACAGGGACACCCACAGCAGGGGGGCACATCCATCCCACACCACTGTGCTACCCACGGCAACATCCCGGGCCAAGGGAGCCTTGTTCTGATCCTGGGGAGGGAAGACTTTTCTTCCAGAGACCTCACTCACTCTCAGCCAGGAGAGGTGAAGGAAAGGATCTTCAACACACAGCAGACTGAAAATTCCCTCTGTTCCAGGTGGATCCTTAGCTGGTTAATGCTTGGAAACAAGTGAAATCAGAAATAAACTGTGCAGAGCCACACGCCCTGGCTGGTGGCTCCCGTGGCTCCCAGCTCAGTTTGATTTTAAAGGTAATAAACTGCTGCTGAAATGGTGAGAGGCAGTGCAGAAACCAAAGCTCAGCTGGGGGAAGAGAGGAAATGCCAACAGCCCGGAATGCCCACCTGATGAGGGGGGAGAAGAAAATCTGTTTGGAGGCCACTCCAGTGCAGCCAGGCAGGAGCTGGCCCCTGACTCACACCCTAAGCTGTTGCCCAGACAGGGCTGTGTGGTGCCATCAGAGATGCCACAGAGGATTCAGGATGTCCTCAGAAACCCTTTACATGTAACAGAGGACTGATGGGGCCTCCTGGAGCAGCAGCTGGAGGCCAAGTGGGACATCCTGAGGCATCACAGCTGGTTCTGCCTGTGTCTGGTGATGGACTTAAGCACAAGGTCCTCTGCAGACTTTCCCTCACTATCCCCAATTGTCTCACAAATCACAGGCCCTGGAATAAGGAGACAGGTGTGACATTAGTGCTGGAGCAAAGCACAGGTGGCACTGGAGTCTGTGCCTCTGGAGGAGGCAGCAGAGCCTGCTGTGAGGTCCCAGACAGAGCAAGGGCCCAGCGGCAGCCAGAGCAGACACGGGGCTTGCTGTGTCTCCTGTCACCCCCACTGGGCCACTCTGCCTCCCCAGACAGACAGTCCAGCAGGATGAAGACAGCTCCAAGGAGTTTGCATTCCTAATTACCTTGGTGAAATACAGCTCCAGCTGAAAAGGTCTGTTTTTAGACTGTTTCCAGTAAGGATCCTGACGTCCCTTTCCAGAGACAATGAATTTTCTGTTTGTTTTCAAATAGTCTTCCACTTTCCTAAAAATTAACATTAGCTGCAGTGAAATTAATTACTGCAATGATTTGCCTCTTCAGAGGCTGACTGCAGTAAATGCAGAGCCAACAGGCTATGATAGGAACAGACAAGCTCACCCCAGGTGACCTGAACCCTGCACTTGCCATGGGCCTGCCCATGCAGACAGGCCTTTAGCCCCTCTCAGCCTGGCCTGGAATGGTTTATGGGCAGGTGTCCCAGCTGAACTGCAGCTCCCAGGCCACGAAGTGGCATTAGGAACAATGCACAAGGGCCCCTTGGACAGAGGGACAGCAATTTCGTTTGGAGATGGTCCGTTCTCCCACATCACGTGGACCACACCCCCCTCTGTCCCACGGGGAGCAAAGTCAGGACACGATGGGGAAATGTTACACTGATTTTCCAACCACAGGACCCTCCCTGGAAACCAGGAACCAGGTTCCAAACACACCTCCAGGAAGAGCCCCGATGGGAACAGCAGAGCAGACCATCAGGTGCTGGTACCAAGGAGAACATCCAGGGCCATTCCTAACTGAGCTTCTGTGCTGTGCCTGATGTTTACTGGAATGGTCACAATTTTCCTGGACTGAGGGACATCCTGAGTATTTATCATGTCAAACAAACTTCTCCTCCTCACAGCAGTCACTTCCACAGCCTCCCCCTCCTTCTCCTTGCAGGGCACATCAAGAGGTTCTGTACAGAGCCTCTTCAAAGAGATTGCTTGAGGCAGCTCTCACATGAGGTATCGAGTGAGAGAGAAAAAACATCACCAGCAAGCCTGGAACATACTGCCAGCCTGGAGATTTGTGTTGCCTGAAGGCACTTGAGTACAGGCAAAAAAAGACATGACATATTTACACTCCATCTCCTTAGGAAGGGATGTACCCAGGTATTTTATGAGGTGTTAAAGGCATTTTTTCAAAAACGCAGCCGAGCGAGAGTTAGAAATGACAAGTACCATTTTCTCTCTCCCTCTCAATTACAGCCACTCTACACAGCTATTAAATAAACCCTGCTGCCTCACTCTCCCTCGTGCCACTTTCATCCCAGGGAAGTCACTTTGATGGAGTAACTCTACTCACAGAACAGACAGTGAGACAGCCAGCTGTGACAGGAGTGTCACCACCCCAAGGAAGTGCCACCCTCCAAGGCTTCAGCCAGAAACCAAAGCACTGTCTGGCACCCCGCTCTTCAAACAGCCCAACCAAACTCACAGGCACCTTCCCTGCTGCTTCCCTAAGGTCTGAACACAACACAATACAAACCACTGCTCTCACAGCACTAGGGATGGTTTACAGATGATTTAACGTGTGGCACAAACTGATCTTTCATTCAGCACACACCTGAGCAATGCAATAGTTGTTTTACAAGGCTTGCTGGGTTTCACACCCTGCCCTTTCCCAGCAGCAAAGCAAATGTCAGCTGGGAAGCTCTGGTAGCTCCTGCTGACTGACAGAACCAGGGAGAGCTGAAACTCCAAAGCCTGGAACTTTTACCTCCCAGGAGCCTTAATGCCTGTCAACTGCACCCTGGGTTACCCCTTGGGAGAGGTCAGACAAGGGTAAAGGTGATTCCCTGCAATGCAGGTAGGGAAGGGGATGTCCAAAAGGGACACACAGAAAGCATCCCCAGGCAGCAGCTGCCGGGTGCTGCACAAAGAGCTGCTCAGGCCTGCTGCAAGGGGACTCACAGGGCTGCAAGCTGACCTGGCAGCCACAGGAGATGGGAAATTATTATTATTTGTTTAAACATCATCTGGAAACTCCTGCAAGGAGAGCCACAGTTATGAACCTATTGATGTGCTGACTTTATTAACCAGACTGTACATGGCACAGGAGGCCTCAGCAAGAACTGGTAGATTAAAACCAGGCTGAGTTGTGCCTTGTGCCCCCCAAGGTGGCAGTTCATCTCTGCACACTGCAACAGAGTGAACACCAGCTTCTGATGAAAGGGATGGCCAGTCAAATGGGAATAGCAGACACATTCCTACTGTAACTCAGATGATACACTTGAGTTCATCACATGGAGAGGGTTTCCCTTCCTGGGATGTAAAATACACCTCACCTATGCATGTGCAAAAGTCAAGAGCAAGCTGATCAAGCTTGAAGTCACCCTGCTTGGAGCAGGAGGCTGGATTAGGTGACTTCCAGAGGTCCTTTCCAACCCAAAGCTCTTGTCTTGTGGACTTCACACAGGCTCTTACCCCACTCCCACCCACTGCAATGGCAAATGTCCACTGAGTGCCACAGTGCACATTCAGGTTTGATTCTGCCTTTCCCCCACCCGAAAAGAGTCACCAGATGCTTGGAAATACCCTTGAAAATGTCATCTTTTGGAGAGAAACTTCCCATTCCCCAAGATGAATTAGCATCATTCCTACTGAACTCTTACCATATACACATCGTGCAGGTGCACACAAAACAGTAACTGGAAAACTCCAAGATTAGGAATACAAGTGAGAAATTGTTGCAGGATCAACATCTGAAAATAGGTCTGTGGTTACTGAACATCACACAATGCTAAGTAAGAGTTGTACTACAACTACCCTGCCAACAGGACCAATAGAAAGGTCAGTGTAAGTAAAACCATTCTGATTTTATAAAGTAACTCCTATTAACAGAAAAGAACAGGAAATCAATCTTACCTGCCGAGGGGCCCTCTCGGATTTGCTCCTGCACCACTCCCAGTCCGTGAGCTCAGGTGTGTGGCTCTCCTCGTGGGACAAGCTCCACTCTGGGCCCTCAGGGATGGTTGATGGATGGCAGTGTGTGCCCTGCTCGGCCCTGCAGGGCCCTGCAGACGGGGGGCAGGGGGGGCTGGGCCCAGGGGCACCACCACTGCCTCTCCCAGGCTCGGGGTCCTCGCAGTCAGAGCCCACCAGGCTGTGGTAGGACGTGGACTGACCATCACTGTGGAGGTGGGGGTGGTTTTCCTGGGATATTCTGTAGATTCCATAACCTTGCTGGAAGGACAGGTTGAACTCGAAACCCCTACGTTTGGCTGAGCAGGAAGGGAGGAAACACCATATTAAGAGTCAAGACCCAGAAGAAAAATGAGATTACACACACAGTGAAAACAACCTGCTGAATGTGGAATAAATTACCCAGCCACTGCTACAAACAGCCCATTTTCTGTCCATAAACAGAATGAACCGTTGGGAAGAAAGACTTCTAAAAAGAAACTGCCTTGTGGATGAACTGCAGCCACTCTGTCCAGGGCAGTGGCTCAAAGGGCACCAGTGGCAGCACAAGCTGTTCTGCACCTGGGGACTGTGTTAAAGCAAGAGAAAGCCATGCACAGGGGATGGCTTCTCTCTGGGGTTCAGGACCTCCTTCTCCCTAAACATGCAGCAGATGTCAGGAATTCATCCACTGATGTTATAGGACTTTCACTCCAGAGAATGGGAAACAACTCCCACATCCTCAGAAATACTCAGCCTTAACTTCTGCAGCTGAGACCAGGTGATCCCTGTGGGCCCCTTCCAACCGCCCCATTCCATTTGTCCAGCTCTTTCTACATGAGACCCAGAGCAAAACAGAGCTCTAGAAGGTTCCAGGGAAGCTGTGGCATCCTGTGTTACACCAAGACAACCCTTCCACACTTACTTTTGGGATCACCTGAAGTGGCTGCGCAGGAGTCCCTGGTGCAGCTGATGATGCAGCCGCAGGGCAGGTGCACCCAGTGCTCTGACAGCACGAACAGCGGGGTGAGAGTGGTGGCCAGCACGGTCAGCAGGAAGCCCAAGGCCTCAAACGCAAGGCTCTGCACACCAGTGATGTATTGGACAAGCATCTGCACCTGGAAGGCAGAGCATTTGGAAATGTATATCACCTCAGCACAGGAGATGCTTCCAGGAATAAAGGGAACATCTCGCCGTGAATGTGCCACAGCTGTAAGACACGGGTTGTCGTCAGTGTTTGCTGAGCACAACAATTCTGGCTGCAAAGAGAGCAGAGCAAACACCCTCACAGCTCTCCCCTGGCTCTGCAGTTCTCAGAAAAACCCTGGCTGAGCTAAATATAGATGAGCACCATCACACAGCTGCCAAGCCAAGCAGCTCAGCAGGGAGCGTTGGCTCAGCCCCTCCCGTGGCCCTGGACCCCCAGCTCGGGTGCTGAGCCCGTGCCCAGCCCAGCCCAGGGCTAACACTGCCCAGGTCCCTGTGCCCTGCTCTCAGCAGAGCCCTTTCTACTGCACCTGTTCCCCAGAGCACACCCATGGGCAGCTCCCCCCACCCCCAGTACTACAGGGGTTACAAAGGCAGAAACAAAAGACATTTTTCTGTGAAACTCCTGGTTTTTAGCCCACCTGCCAAAGGAGATGACCCAGAGCTGTGAGGAGGGGCTGTTAGCTCAGTACAATTCCCAGACCCCAAAATGCTGAGCAGATGCCTGGTCACAGAGCTGGGAATACCAAACTGGTACCTTAATCCCCCCTTTACTCGAGAATGATGTGACAACAGACTATCAGGCCTATGAACAAAGTTCTGTGGAACCCACTGGACACCAGTTAAACTCCTGCAGTGGCACAGACCTGCTGGAAAGGACTTCTGCTGGCACAACTGCACTGTAAGAACAACTGCCATGGCCACTGCTCATCTGTTTCAAGGCATGGCCCACAGGTCACATCCCACTGAACTGTAAGTGAACACTGAAAAGAGCTGACAATTTACCATCATTGGGAGCCAGAGAATGACTTTGGTCAGTGCAAGGATCAGCGAGAACCGTTTCTGGGCAAAGCCCACCGTGGAGCTCCTGCTGCTCCAGAGGGCACCACTCCCACCCACGCCCTTCCCCAGAACTGCCCCCGAGTTCCGGCAGCGCTCCAGGGTTTTATCCACAGGGTCCAGCGGGGACAGCGACGGGGCAGCCATGGGTGTCCTGGGGGTGGTGGAGCCTCCAGGGACCTCCAGGTACTCGGTGTGCAAGAGCTGTGGCTCAGCCGAGCACAGCAGCTGGTGAGTGAGGGGAACAGCCAGCACTGCCAGCAGGGACAAGCACAGGGAGTAGCCGATGACCACAAACAGGACGTAGGAACTGGCAGAGTCGGTGAAGCAGCCCCAGGAGGTGGGGATGTACCTGCCCCAGCCACAGAGGGGCAGAATGCAGATCAGCAAACCCACAATCCAGATGGCGAGGATGGCCCATACCACGCTCACACGACGCTTGGACGTGCTGCAGCTCGGGGTCTCGGTCGTGTTGATGGTGTAGAAGTTGTAAGAAACTATAAGTGACCCTTTCAGGTTGCTACAAATGCCCTGGAATAAATACATAAGTGCTGAGGAGGTGCACAGAGGCTGGGGCAGGCCTTCACCTGACCACTGCATGAGCATGAACATAATCAGTGGCACGATGCTGATCAAATCATCTACTGCCAAGGAGGTCACAATCATCGACAGTGTGGTTTTGCTCTGCATTTTCAGCAGGGAAACTAGTGAATAAATACTGCTCAGAAGGGCTGGCAATGCAACAGTAAGAGTCAAGCAGAACAGAAAGACATTCCAAGTCCTCTGCTCACTGGGTTTGTCCACAATGCCACGGTTTTCACTGAAGAAGCTCGTCCCGTTGAGTGACAAATTACCAGGCATCACTGACATTGTCCTTGGCATCCCTTTTGCTTTGCCTTCTCACTGACTCGGCAAGTTTTCACTGGCTGAAACCAGAACTGTCAGCTCCACATCACAAGTTTCTTTGTTTTTCTAGATGCTCTTTTGAGGCATCCGATAAAGAAATACTCAGGTGAGAGCACCTCTGATAACCAGAACAAAAACCAGGGAACAGTGAAGTACCAAAGGTGCTGGGAAAATGCAATTCCTCACAATCCTCAGGGTGCTGGAAGATGGGTAGTTAAGGCTCTCCGGGCAAGCACATGCCGCTCCTCCCGGCGATGCAGGCACTGCCTTCCCAGCTCGGCTGCACCGAGCGCACGGCACCAGCTGCGCTCCCGCCGTAGTAGCTCATGGACACTCATAGTAGGAGGAGAAGCTGCTGGACTCACCTTGCGCCGCCCGAGCTGCAGGAGGGAGGAGCCGGTGCGGGATGGAGAGCCGGGAGTGAGGATGTTCCCAGCTCCCTCTGGCTGGATCGGAGCCCGGAGCAGAGTCCCCGCCAAGCCCCACCTCCGAGCACACCGCAATCCAATGCAAATGCTGCCAGCTGATGTCAGCCGCGGATGTCATTCCCGTAAATCCCGAGGCCGCGCAGCTCCAGCGGGAACGCTGCTGTGGTTCCGCCGCGCTCCGGAGCTCCGGGCTGGGCGAGGGCACCTGCGGAGCGGCGGCTGCTCCGCTTCGGCTCCCCGCTGTCCCACTGCCTGCTGTCCCACGGCACAGGGACCTCCCCTGTGCTCCCCGCTGTCCCACGGCACAGGGACCTCCCCGGGCTCCCCGCTGTCCCATCGCAGAGGGACCTCCCCGGGCTACCCCCTGTCCCACAGCACGGGAACCTCCCCTGCCGGAGCGCCCCGAGGGCAGGAGAGCCCTCGATCACCTGCCCTGGGGCACCTGGGATCGATAAACTGATTCCAGCGGGATTCCAACCTGAGCCGCACCAGGTGTTCTCTGTACCCTCAGCCACTACACCCACCCTGGGTGTCCAACAGCCCCGAGGGCAGAGAGCAACCACAGATTTTCTCCCCGGTTCCCTCAGTACCTTCCTGCTGACACACTTCACTGCCCGTGCCTTATTCAATTCTCTGTCTCTCTGCAGCTTTTTGGACACTCTGGTGGGAACAGCCCAACCTGTGCCTCCCGTTTGTGTTTGCAATGAAAAGTTCATCAGTGTTCTTAGGAAGAAAGTCACTTTCATTTATTGCCTTGCCCATTTGAGGCAGGTGACGTATTACTCACTTCAGCTTACCTTCCCACACAGTGAATTTTATGATCTGAATTGCACCTTGCTACCACTCTGTGACAGCTTTTACCATAACCAACAATTATTTCTTCTGGTCTTTCTACAGTTACAAACAGAAGGTCCTGGGCACAGGGTGGGCAGAGCCAGCCCTGCTCCGGGTTTTCCAGAAGGGAAGAACAGCCCTGCCCACGAGGCAGGGACAGGAGAGGCTGCTCTGTGCATGTCCTGGCTGGGGCTGGGGCAGGCAGGCAGGAATCTACACATTAGGTCCTTCCTGCCTCTTCCCGTTCTTGTCTGGTGTGAATTCTGCTAAGGAATCGCCCCCTGGAGGAAAGGCACCGGGATGGATCTCCCCTGTGGCTTCATTTCACAGAGCCCTGCACATCGACAGCTCCCCACAGGAAGGGTCAGCACTGCTGACACCCTGTGAAAGCATTTCTGAGACTCCATGTGACAGTTCAGAAATGCTTATGAAGAGAATCAAGTAGTCACCAGCCATAAAACACAGCCAACAAGTATGTTATTAAAACTGTATCCTATTTAGTGTATGAGTCACATTCTACTCTCATACCTTGCACTAGGCTTTGACTTGGAGCTTTGCTTCCTTTTGTCACTGAAGAGAGATGTGGTTATCACAGCACTGTGCAAATAGTTCAGTACAGAAGGAGATGTAAGGTCTGTGCCAGGCTAAAATGTATCTCTATATAAAATTCCTTTAAAGTCTTGGAATGTATTCCTCGATAGCATGTGAAATAAAATGTTTTAATTTTTTCTAGAGACTTTAAAAAAGATGTCCCAAGAAATGATCAGTTTTGGGACTCAGCTATCACTTCCCTGCTGGGAAGAGAGACAGGAAATTCAGACTGCAATGAACTGCATGTTTTTGGAGAATTACAGAATGAGTAAGAGACAAAGGGAGTAAAGCCCAGAGCGCCCCTGGTTAGGAATAATCATGGTGAGCATCCCCCCCCAAAGTGTCCAAAGCCTACAAACAGCATGTCCCTGGGAAATGAAAGCAGTGCCAGCACTTCCAGGAGGGCTGAGAGCCGGGCCTGAACCCTCTGGGCAAACAGGAGAGCTCATGATGTGCTGCCTGTCAGGAATGTCCAAGGTGGGATCAATCAGAAGAGAAACAGGCATTATAAAAGAATAATTCCAGGATGGCAATACTGAAAGGACAGAGGTACCAAGCATGCAGTGCAGACAGGGAGGAGAAGGGGACACTTCCAGGCTGGAAGGTGTTATCTCTCCAGTGGATGGCAGAAGCATAAATAGGGTAGTAAATGTGCAGCTCCCCAGGTGGAGAGCAGCTCAGCTCAAGAGAGAAGGGAGAGAGTAAAGACACTCCATGAGGTGTGGGGTGGTTGCTCTCTTGAGCCAAGACCCTTCCCAGTGTCACCTGTATTGGCAGGAGCTGGCAGGGCTGGCAGGGGGGCCGTTCCTCAGGGCACCTCCTCACAGAGCTCTGCTGGGACAGAGCACAGCAGGCTGGCAGGGTGACCAGGGAACAGCAGGAGGGCAGGGATTTCACTTTGCTGTGTCACTGGAGCAGCAGCAGAACACAAGAACATCCCTGTACTTGTGAGATCAGCCCCATCCCCAGCAGTGGAACTGCTCTGGAGTCACTCCTGCTCTGGTGCTGCACAGTGAATGTGGTGTGTGGGCAAAGGCAAAGCTGTCACCCTGTGCCACCACACCACTGAGGGGAGCTGCACAGACAGGGGCACTGGAGAACCCAAACTAATGAAAGACTGGAAGCTCTCAGCCCAAATGCTGCCTCTAGAGGACCCAGAACTCGTGTTCTTTGTCGTAGTGCTGCTTTATTTTACCCAACTCTTTTCCAGATAAATTAAGCATGGCTCCCTTTGCTGTGAGTTCATGCACTGACAGTGTAGTTTGTGCTGGAAAAGCTGAGGAGATGAGGAGCTGTGCAGCAGCAACCCTTGCAGGGTGTTTGCTTTGCAGAACAACGACTGATGAAATATGCATGTACTGAGAGGCGATCAGGATGCAATCCCTCACTTGGATTAAAATGCTGCTTCCTTTCTGTTTACTGAGCTCCACAAACCAGCCTGATTTGGATGCTTATACAGTATTTTCCGTATTTTTTTTTATAAACTAAATTTAACTTCACTGCTACGTGTGCAAAAATGAATACAAATAGGAGAGTTTCTTTAGCCCAAAACTATTAACCTGAGAGACACCCTGGGAAACTGTTACCTCCAAGGCCAAGATGACGGCTGCTTTTTGGGAGTGGGATGCTGGTATTATTTTTAGTCACCTGGAAGCTTTCTTGCCCAGGATTACATGCCCAGATGCTGCCAGATGCATTGGGCCTGGAAGAGCAGGTAACTGATAGACCCTGTTCTGCAGACCCTAAGTTAGACAACCCCATTTTCAGTACCCTGGCAAAAGCCTTTTCTACTGGAATTCCTGAAGTTGTTAGGGTCACAGTCCAGAGAAAATTAAAACTTGTTTGATGCAAGCTGCATTAGGTGGCCAAATGGTCCTTTTTTTCTCATAAATGACAGAAAACAAGCCTTAAGGGGCAGAAAAGAGATTTATTTTCTAGGAAGAGGAGTGATGATTTTGTTTTACCAGTACTTTTATTACAGAATTTGGATTATTCACTCCTGTACCTGCACTCAACCAAGTACCTGACAACATCCAGTAGCAAAATGTTCCTACACTGAATCAGTCTGTTATTATTTTAGTGTCTCATGTGTCACTGCCTCTGAAAGACCAGCCAGAAGCCTTTTAAGCGAAGATGTCGCTGGTGTTGGAGGCCCTGGCAGCGTCCTCTGTGCCATCCTGCCTACTGGGAGGAGACAGTGTCCCAGTTCCTGTTTCTGTGACAGTGCCCAGCTCCCCTCCAGTCCTCGATTTCAACCAGAGCACAACAAAGATCTGTGGGCAATGGTTTGGTATCACCCCCTGATATCTCTCACCTTCAGCAGCAGGCACTAGGAAATCTGGGAGCTGGTCAGATTTGGCCTGGCTCCTTGTTCAGTGAAAACAAGTCTTTAAAAAAGCCCCCAAATCTGTTCAAACAGAAAATATTCATGAGGGGGTTTTATTCTCCTCGGACTCTGAGCACTGTTACACCCTTTCTGTACCCCGGATTCGAACAGGGAGGACAGCACAGCTCACTGTGACAGTGGGGGCTGCAAACTGCCCAAGCACAGGATGGATTTCAGCACTGGGCACTGCCAAGTTCACTTTCAGATGAGTAGGAATCCTAAATGTCTGTCTGCTTATGTGCCATTGAAAAGTGTCAGTCGCTGTGGAATGGTAAGAGCACATCATGATCGGAGCAGCAACTCCCTGTGGGGTTTCATGCAAGTGCAGCACCAAAACAGGAGCAGACAGTAAATACTGGTCTGCATAAATGTTATGAGGACATTTAAGAGAAACAAGACATTCAAGTAGGAAAAAAGAAACAAAATAGCTATGCCAGATCCCGGTGGAAATTCCATCACAATGTGAAAAAATCGAAGCTGGTGCCTTTTCAAGGGCAGAGAAAACTGCCCGTGTTTTCCCCACCCAAATGGAAGTTGCAAAACAAGGTGCAGGTGAAACAACAGAAGGAACATCTGTAGTGAAAATGAACAAACACTTGTCTTCACGCCTGGGGATTAAAGAAAATTCTTTGCCTGCTGGAAGAGTAATGACCCATCTTGAGTAGTTAATGAGAGGCAGATGCGTCAGCACCAAGGGCTGACGTCAGTGAGAAATTCCCACTGCTCCCTGACTGCAGCTGTCCAAGGATCTGCACGTGGTGAGGAAACTGCTGCACAGTCCTGCTTCCCACCCCCACAGCCTGCACTCCCCCTCCCACTGCCAGAAACATCCACAGCAGGAAAACTCCAATCCCCCCAACATGCCAAGAACACCTGAACGAAAGCTCCTTCCCTTATTTACTGTTTACCCAAGGAAACACCCACCCTGCCTTTATAAACTGCACTCTCCAAACCGAGGATAAAGTGGCTGCCCTCACATTTGGGATGGACAACACTGAAGTCACTGTCAGCAGTGGGTATTTGCTTTCCTCACCTGCTCACACACTGTATGGGGGCAGATGGGGGAGCTGTCCCTGCGTCACCACAACACACGGGCAGGGCTTGTGTTTGTGTCAGAGCAATAGGGGGGATATTTTTACTTCTACTTAACCTCATCCCCACTGATTTTCCCATAATGTCTCATTTTCTCTTATCTGTTTCCTAAGTAATAGGCCACTAGGATATTCCTGAATTCCAGAGCTTCCAGGCACTTGGAATTCAATTACCTGTTAAAGTCACAGTCTCCCAACACTCAGCACACATCCCTGTATCTGCTCCCTGAACTGCCAGATTCAGTTATTCCAATGGCACTTCCTGCAGGAAACCAGTGTTGGCTCCTCAGCACCATCACTGCACCATTATTTAATCCAGTCTCTGACCCACTGTTTATTAGTAAGAATAAACTACAATCACACCGTGCAGAATTGTGTCTCCTCTGGACCCAGCTGGAGGAATGACTTTCTGTCACCTCTGACAAGTCACACCCTTGTGCTGAATGCAGAGACCTCAGAGCACCTCCACAAGCAGGAAAGCTTTCCCCTGTTAGAGCAGAGGAAAGGAGCACCTGTGCTGTCTTCTACACCAGAACTCACTCAGAAAGCCCCAGAACTCACTGAAGCTCAAAACTAGTGCTCACAACAAGCTGCCTGTTCTACAGTGGGACAACATGAATCAGTTGTCATTATTCATTCTCACTCTCAAATCTGCCTGAACATCTGCACGTGCTGGGATTCCAAATGGGATCGTTCAGACAGTTCCAGAACAATTTGTGGTGTGTGAGAGGAGGTTCTGCTATGATCAAAAGGAAGAAAATCAAAGCTTTACAGTGTCTCACATGACACTGCTTAAGAATTTTAACTTTTATTCTACTCATATCCACCTTATTTGTTGCCTTGGTAGGTGTTCAGGGATTCACAGTTCACGGCTCTCCTCATTTTCACTGGGGTAACATGTCCCTGCCTCACCAGAGAGGCTGATGTTGTATTCAGCACACCCAGTGCACTTCCAAGTAAAGGTCAGAGCAGAGCAGTTCAAGCAGCATTGCTATACAGACCCCATTACTGTAACAAACCAGGTGTACACATTCTCAGACTAAGCCACAATCATTGTTGATTATTATCCTATTAAAAGTCAATGGAATTACTTAAGTGCTTCCTCTGGAATTAGTGCTAGTTATCAGCATGGCTAATGGTTCGAGTCATTTTAACACACACTTCATATAATGAAATAAAAATGGCATTTGCACACAGTATGAGGTAAAACACTTTCTCTCTCAGTGTCTGCTCAGTTCAAGTATTTCCTCTGTGTATTTTCCAGAGCAGGTGTTCGATCCTGGCTTTCCTGCACATTTTCCTGCTGTTAAGCAGCAGATGAGCAGTGGTTTAGTTTTGTTCAGCAGTGGATCAGCAACTGGCACATCACAGAAGAGGAGCAGCACTCACAGCAAAGACTAATGGTGCTTTAAAGCACTGCTAATAAATACACACAGTATGAAAAACCTGCTTTGAAATGAAGAAACTGAGCTTTTAGCCCATCCAGTGCCACCCCCTGCCACGGGCAGGGACACTTTTACTATCCCAGGTTGCTCCAAGCCCCATCCAGCCTGGCCTTGGACACTTCCAGGGCTGGGGCAGCCACAGCTGCTCTGGGCAGCCTGTGCCAGGGCCTGCCCACCCTCACAGCCAACAATTCTTTCCTAATACTGAACACAAACTTCCCCCCTTTGAGTTTGAAAGAGGGGGAAAAGGTAAGCACAGGACAAACCCAAGCAGCCTCTGGCTCTTTGCTGGAAGCACATGGAATGCCCAGTACCTTCAGCACCGAGTCCTCAAAGGTTTTCTGGTTCTCCTCAGAGTCCGGATTAGGCTTTGTGCTCCATGAGGGACAATAATCACAGGCACTTTTAACCTCAGCAACACTGGGTGAGCTGCAGAACAAGGGAGCAGAACCCAGGAACTGAGTTTTAGAAACAGGAGGAAAACAGAAAGTACAAAAAGCACGGAAGATTTGCGTCCTGATGTCAAGACATTCAAATTGCCTTTTAAGCAGCTTTTCAAACTCCATGAGGACCGTGGGGCTGTTGTTACTGGTGAGTAGGGTGAGCCCCTGGGCTGCAGCCCAGCGGGGCTGGAGGGGAGCTCAGGACACACCAGCCCATGGTGTGAGCTCAGGACACACCAGCCCACGGCAGCCCCTGGATGGACACGAGGGGACAATGGCACAGCCTAAAACTGCATGAGCCTCAGCTGCTCTGCACGGGAGAGCCGGGAACGAGGAACGCTGCGATCAGCAGAGGGAGCCGCTGCCCCACAGAAACACACCGAGAACCACGGGCGACACCCGGGAGCAAACACGGGATACCTGGCAGGTCCAGGCTGGCTCACACGGCCCAGGGGCAGCGCTGTGCTCACCCACTTCGACAAGAGGCTTTCGAGAGGTCAAGCTGTGGCATTGCCCCTCTCCTGGGTCTCTCCTGCCCAGTGCAGTCCAGCAGTGTCCCGGGGTGTCCTGCTGTGTCCAGTCCCTGCGTGCCCTGCTCCGGACCAGGGACAGCACAGGGTGGCAAAAGAGACAGAAATGGGTCAGTATTTACTGCCAAGCAACATCTTCCTCATTCTTCTCGTTTCCTGGAGCTCACACTTCAGGGTAAGATTTCTGCCTTCCCTCGTGCACACAAGAACCATCCTTAACTCAGCCCCCCCTGCATCCCCTCTGCAGCTGAGCCAACAACAGGGGTGGTTTCCAGCACAGCAGCAGAACAGACACACACGGTAAATCCAGCAGCACTGCTCTAACAGGGGGTACCATCTCAGCACACTTTCTGCACCCACAGCTAAGCAGAGCATTAATTCAATTTCCAGCTCAGCCAAGGGAATCAGGAGAAGGGCTGAGGTGGTTCCTATGCCCTGTGCCTTAGAGTGGTACTGTGATACACCCACTGTGATGTGTTTACCTGGGCTGCAGGTGGGGTGAGGGATCCCCTGATGTTTTCTCCTGCCTGGTTTGAGAAGCAGAGCAGCAGGTCCCTGTCCCTGTGCCTGTGTCACATTGCTGGGACCCCCTCACTCAGGACAGGTCTGCGCTGCAGCTCCTGGCTGCTGACAGTGTGGCCCTGGCCAGTCAGTGAGCCACCTTCTGTCTCCCTGATCCTGCCCACAGACACACACAGACTTCAGGGACTGTGGCATTAAAACATTCGATCTCACTTCTGCTCCTGCTACTGAGAGAGCCAGAGTGGGTCTGCAGGGCTGGGAGAGCAGAATTTGGCTGGAGGAGTGTTTTCTTTTGTCCCATTGTGGCATTCCTACTGCTCACCCCACAGCAAGAGCAGAACAAAACCAGTTTGTGAAGTCGATTCTTAAAAAGTCTTCCCTGCCAAGTCAGAGATGCCTTTGTTGTGCAAGTTCTGGAGGCAGTTGGGGGAGTTCAGCCATATAAAAAAGTGTCTGTGTTAAATGCACTCCCCTTTGTTCCAGGAGAACAATGTCCACCAGGATCTCTCTCCCCTCCCCATCCCCAAAGGCACTGGCAGGGGAAAGCAGCTTGTCCTGGCACAGCAGAGTGCCCAGGGGATGTATCTCCAGATCCAGGTGTCCCAGAGATGCCTCTGAGACCTCTCACGTCTTCAGTTCCTACAGCAAAGCACAACTGCCAGTAACTTTCCCTCCCCTTGGGAACCCAGAACAGAGGGTGTTCTGTGGCTAAATCAAGTGTAAACAAGAATTGAGATAAGCCTGGATAGGAACAGATTTCTTTAAAATCCACGTTTTCAGTGTCCTTTTTGTTTGCTGCACAGCACACCGTGGTTTCTCACTGCATGGAAAGGACTCAGCAGAAGCAGCAGCACAGACAAAGGTGTTCATATGGAGGAAAAACCCCCTGCCTTTTAAAAATACCTCTCTTTTCATGATACCCCCTGCCCTCTGAAGCGCTGGAGTACTCGCCACTGTGACTCAGTCAGCATTTTTCTTGTCTAATCTGCACTTGATGAGCTCACACAGGTTTTCTTAATGACTCCATGTGTTCATATTTTTAACATAGAATCTTTTTTTACACTTCATTATGGAACGAGCAATTGTGTCCAATAAAACCTTGGAACTTTCTGCCTGTGCTTTAACCCTGTCCTAAAAGAATGTAAAGCACTGGCAAAGGCTTGAGGACCTTGAAAACAATGATCAAGAACTCAAAGACTCTGTATCTTTGATGCCAAAACAATATTCTAAGCCATGTTATTAAATTAAGTCTAACTTAAATGTCAAATATATGAAATGCTTCAGTTGGATCAAGGTTAATGTATTTGAAAAACATCCAGAACTTCTGTTCTAAACTGTGTGTTCTATCCTAAACAATTCAAATTCAGCCAGAATCTAAGGTAATAATTCCTCCTCATCTGCAGTAATCAACACTCAGTAAAGTTCTCTGAACTCTTTGTAGAGCATCTGTGGTTCATGGGCACTTCCAAGTGGGCTGGGGAGTTGTTCTTGTCAATAATTTGTCAGTTTTCAATCAGTGTTTGCTGTAAAAAGGAATCCCTGAGAACTTTGGGGAGTTTTTGGAACACTCAGGACCTCCCTCCTCGCCTGCTCCAAGTCCTTCTCTCTTGTGTACTCCTCACGTGAATTTATTTACAATAAAATCTGCTGTCTCAGGAGAAGCAGCGCTGCCCAGAGCAGGATCCATGTGCAGATGGGAGCAGCTGGAGCTGCAGCCAGCACAGGAGGGCTCAGTAATGCTGGTAAGCACAAATCCTGCACGCAGAAATAAAGAGCCAGGCAGAACGTGGGGGAGAGGAGCTGCACAGCCTCATTCCAGGCAGGAGCTCCTCCAGCTCCTCCTCAGGGTCATGATCTATTGACACTCAGTGTTACACTGGCACTGGGGAGGGCACAGTGACAACAAGGCCAGATGGCTGTGCCCAGGGCCTGAATGTTTCACTCACATGTTAAACAAGAGAATTTCAGCTGATTGTGACCTTAACCTGTTCGAGGAGGTGTTAAGTAAAAGCCAACCAAGGACTCTGTAAGCAGAGATTCCCCCCAGACCCACAGTTCAAGCCAAGGCAGGAGGATTGAACAGGGACAGACTCACCAGAGCTGCTCACAGCACGAGTCCCCAGGGCTGGGAAATCAGCCCTCCATTAGCAGCAGGTTCTCTCCACTGTTTTCTGGAAGGAGCAAAAAAAGTACAAGTTTGGGAATAATGAAAATGCAGAGAGCTCTGCTCGTGCAAGTGCTTCTCCACCAACCCTTCTTTTAAATGCTTCTAATAGTGGGATGCAGAAACTCACACCTGTGAAGATACAGAGATAATTTGCACCCACTTAGAGCTCCATTTGGAGAGGTATAAAAATAGCCCAGTAACAGGAATCTGGCCCATTCCTTATAATGATTATTGGAAATATGACTGGAAGAATTATTTTAGCTTCACTAATAACATGAAAATTAGGCAGAAATGTGCTTTTGAACACTCTGTGACAATCTCTTCTGCTGTCAGAGATGTGAACACGGTTCCCGCAAAAGTTCTTTTCACTCTTTCATTCTGAAACACAGCAAAATCTCCAAGGGTTGTTCCAAGGCATCTCCAGACCCAAGTTCACTGAAGTGCCCATTTCAGTGCTCGGTGACAGCAGCTGCATCCCTGCAATCCTGAGTTCCCAGGGATGTCAGGGACATGCTGCACATCTCCCCCCACAGAACCTGGCTGCACACTGGCCCAGGGACATGGAATGTTACGGCTGCAGGGACACAGCATTCAGAGGAAAGGGACCTTCAATAAGCAC
Source organism: Empidonax traillii (assembly GCF_003031625.1). Taxonomy (NCBI): domain Eukaryota; kingdom Metazoa; phylum Chordata; class Aves; order Passeriformes; family Tyrannidae; genus Empidonax; species Empidonax traillii. Next base: position 999,124 of record NW_020955637.1, on the reverse strand, counting down.
CAAGAGTCTCCAGCACAAACAGGCCATTCGTGTCAATCCTAACTGGGTTACTGATCCCAAATGTCCTGTCTGGATTTCTATAAGTACAGGACAATAATTTATACAGCATTTCTTGTCCTCCAAGTGCCATGAGCTCACATCCCAGGATCCTGTGCATCACTGACACACACAGAACAGCTGGTTCACAAAAGCACATCTGCAGCAGATCCTGCCTGCCCTTCCAGAGAGACCCCAGGGACGTGGAGGGGCATCCCCCAGAGCACAGGGGACCACTGAATCTCAAAGAAGCTCACCATCTCTTTGGAAGGATCCAAAACCAAACCCTGCCCAGATTAACTCTGCTTTGTGCTTGTGCTTTGTGGGTGTAAACCCGGAGATGGCATCTGAGGAAAAGCAAGTGCAAGCAAAGTCACAAATCCTTTATTGTGGTGCAACATCTGCTGGGTTTTCACAGAGGTTTGATGCTCTTTAACAGGAATGAATCTCCTTCAGCACAACTCAGACTGCAGTGTTTTTAGCCCCACCGTTCCTGCCTGGGTTGCTGTATCCCAGGAGCAGGAGGAGTGTCCTGGCACGTGAGATATTCCAGAGGGTGTTTTGGGGGTGCAGAGATGCACCTCTTTCCACTCACTCCAAGCTTTAGAGCCAGAATCAGCTAAAATCATTGACTGAATACATTCAGTCAATCACCCCATCTAAAATCACCTCCTTTCTGAGACAAATCTCAGCCTGGCTGCCCAGCAGCACTGACAGATAAAAACCCCTTCCTAGGAGCCCACTTAAGGCAGAGCTCAAGAACAGAGGAGGTTCATGAAGCCTCACAAATCTCTTTATCAAGTGTGACCTAAAGACTGAGTTTTTGATAAAGTCTGAAAATAAGTCAGTGGAATACAACTTCAGGTCCCAGGTGAGCACTCTGGGAAGTCTGAACCATTATTCCACAGGACTTAGGAAGGTGGATGCTACTCAGACCTCCAGGATTTCAGTGCTTTAACAGAATGTCCTGAGAGAGCTTTTACAGAGCTCTCTGTCACAATTAGCTCTTCCCATCAGCCCTCCAGTCCCACGGGAGCCCAGCACGTCCAGGTGACAGCAAAACAAAGAGGGGGCACCTTTTCCAGGTACAAAACTCCTGATTTCAGCAGAATGGGGTAAGCAAGAGCCTAGAGTCAGAACTTTACAAAGAGGGGGGCAAATGAAAGGAGAAAGCCTTGGATGAACTTTGGGAGTGGGAATGTAACACCTGCTGAGCAACCTCCTTCAGCTTTTGGGGAAAGGTCTGGATGGGCATGGACATGGCGAGGCCAAAGCCCGGGCTGATGACGGATGTGTGGCACAGGGGAGGTGTGAACCTGGCCCTTCATGGCAGGGAAGGGCAGTGTTTCCCTCGGGAGGGCTCCAGCTCTCTATTTATAGTTCCCATAAAGCAGCAGCAAGCATAATGTGATGCCTCCTGATGCCAGTGCCATCAGCACTGCCCAGAACTCCGGGTGGGCCCTCCCTCAGCCCACACTTCAACCTTCCCCCTTGCCACCCCAAGCAGACTCACAGTGTTCCTCAGGACCTGCAGGGAAGAGCTAAAGCAGAAGTGCAGCAAAGTGGGTCAAACAAAGCAGCCTCAGCACTCTCCTGGAGTCCAGCTGTTTAAGGAGGTCTTAGAGCTGACAGCAACGCAAACACGGTGTTTGCTGCCCAGAAAATGCCCATTCTCCCTAAAGCTGAACACTTTGCACCTTTCTCCCACATGGAAAAACATCCAAGTGAAGAAACTAAGGAAAGCAATACTCTGAGATAACTGTGCTCACCTCCACGCTGGTTTTTAGGAGTGGTGTAATGCAGGCTACCACAGCTGCCCTTTGACAATGTTCAAGAACTGTAACCTGTGAAAACTGTGTCACCAATTTGTTTCTTTCCTTTCTAGGTGTAAGTTTTTTTAATAAAATTATCCTTCAGACCTACAGTGAAGCATTGCTGTTTGCCAAATTTCAAATATGTATGAAGACACCCCTAAAGGCCCAGTTTGTGCAATACTTTCCTTTTAAGTCCTTGGGTATAAAAAGAATTTGGCTGCCCTGGTGTATGAAACATTCATTTCAGCATCTTTAAATAGACTCTGGCAGGAAGAAAATTATGGTCTTTGCCTCACCTTGTTTTCAGGAGTTCCCAAGAGCTTCCCCTCTGCAACACAGAAGAGTTGAGGTCCAGCTCCTCCATCAGCTCAGTCTGGCATGCCTGGGACCACCTGAGGATTAGGAACAAATCTGACACTTAGCCACAGTGCCCTTATCCAAGGGGTGAGTCAAATCTGCCTGAAACTCTGTTCCAAGCTTTTAAAGCAGGTCAGATCAGATGCCAAGCCCCCCCAAAGAGAGTTATAAATACCCTGGGACGGGCACAGCACCTGCAGGGCTTGGTCCAAACCCACGTGCCCCAAACAAGCTCCCAAAGCTGTGTCCCTCCCCGGGGCTGTGCTGAGCCAGCCCTGTTACACCACCATTTCACAGTGGGGCAGTGAAACATCCACAGGCTCCTCCTGAGCCTGCCTGTGCCTCCCAACGCACTCCCTGCAAGGCTCTCCCAGGTTCTCCCAGAGAAGGAAATGGGTTAAACTGATGGGGTATTTTTAATGTGTGTTGACAAAGGTCCAGAGTGAATGTGCAGTTACATTAGTCAGACTGGGACTGCTCTGCTCAGCCCCAGTACCAACGTCTTCCTCTTTTATTATTTAAAGCTTCTGGGGTTTTTTAACATTTCATTATGTAGAAAAAAGAAATACATCAAATGTGAATCCACAGGGAAAACATCCCTGTATTTTCTGTAAAATCACGTAGAAGCAGCCATGGAAATTTGTTTCATTTTCACTTTACTTAATTTGTACACAATCTTTTCCCTTTTCTCTCCTGAATTCCAAAGGGGAATGGAAGAACACCTTTCTGTCCTCTTGCTTGCCCCGAGCACTCGAGGAGCCCTGACTGCAGGGCCAGCCTGAGACCCAGCTGTCTGTGCCTCTCTGCACCCAGCTCTGCAGCGAGCCCAAAGGCTCCTGCCAGGGGTGCTGTCAGCAGAGGAGCTCCCCCAGGACCCTGGATCTCTGCTGGTGTTTCCTGCTGCCCTGACACCAACACAAGGCTCTGGGATTTGCTGCCCTCGGGGGTCAGGCTGTCCCCCCCCATCCCTGCCAGGGGCTCAGGGCAGCCACCAAGAGCTGCCTGTGTGTTCCCTGTGTGCTCCCTGTGTGCCCCCTGCCTCTCTGGGCTGCTCTCAGGGAGCCCAGACTGGCTGATGCTCTGGGCAGCAGTGACCCTGCAGTCACATCTTAGTCAGCCAGCTGGGAGGTTATTTTTAACTCTGCAGCACCGAGGCAGTGAATTGAGAGTCCTGCCCAGCGTGTCCCAGTGTATGTCAGCCACTCCCAGGGCCCTTCCCTGCCACACGGCACTGCCAGGATGTGCCAGCAGACATTGGCAGGGCTGGGTTTGCTCTGTAAGTGCTTTCTAATGACCCAAGTCATGACAGTGCAGGTAAGAGTCTCTCCAGTGCAGCAGCAAGGCTCTGTTAAAGAAATCAATGGATTCATGGATGACAATGATAAAAATCAGCAGCACTGGTTTCAATCCCTTCCGGTTCAGTCCCCACAGTGACAAGCAGAGCAGTACAACCTAGAAGAAGAACTCAGATTGCGATCTTCCTCAGTGATAAATTGCCTATTGTCATCTAAGAGTGCAGTGTCACATGGATTTTGTAGCTGGTACAAGCAGCTAATAAAATAATCCCTTATCAGATCTCTTCTGAATTCCTTTGGATATCACCAGGATGCTTCCCCAGGCATCTCACACACTCAGACCTGCTTGGCATGTCAGCTAAACTGCACCTGACCCCCCTTTCCCTCAATTCTGAAAGAATTGCTAGTGAACAGCAGCAGTTTGGGGTTTTTTTAGGGAGACTCCAACCCTTATGGCAGCTGGGCTCAAAATTATGTATAGGTTCAAATTCCCTGGTAAAAGAATGCATCAGTCCTGTATTACAAATAGCCTGAACATAAACAGATTTTACTGTGACTGCTTTAGATAAAATCTTTCTCCCCTTCCAAGGGTTTATATCATTTCACACTTATAGGAAAAAATCCCAGAAGCTTTTCAAATGGGATTGAGCCACAGCTGCTCTATCATAAATCTAGAGAATTAAAATGTGCAGTGAGACAGTTTGGCTAAACAACATCTTAATTTCCTTCACGTGAAGCAGCTTGTATAAACAGGAACAGCAGGGATGGGAGCTTGCTCAGGATGTGGAAATGGAGGGAAAGGGACAGCAAAGGCACGGAAAGGCAGCACTGGAGGAGGCTGAAGGAGGGAGGCTGAAGGAGGGAGCTGCAGGGATATCAGGGAGCCAAGGAGAATCAACACACCAGGTCTGTGCCAGGGAGGGAGAGGGGCCCATCCCCTCCCAGATGGAGTCAGATCAGCTGCCAGTAACGAACCCCCCTGAGCCATTCAGATCCCAGGGGAAGTGGGAAGGGAGAGTGGCATAACCTGGCATCACGTGAGTGACTGAGAGGACAATTTAAATTTTGCAACATGAGTAAAAATTTAGAGAGGTTACCTTGCAGTCTCCCCAGCTCAGTTCCTATACCATTTACACAATCCTCTCCCTCAAAGGGCCACTCCTGAATGCTGATTGAATTCCTCCACTTCTGAATACACACTTTTTCTGTGGGATACACACAGGCATCCTGCCAGCCCATGGTGGATACTGAGTGGAAGTCACTTGTCAGTGTAGTGCAGATTTTAGCAGCCACATTAATGAGCTGTGCATGAACAGCAGAGTCAGGATCAACCCAACTCCAAATGTGACATGTACACACCCGGCATGCAAACTGCTCCTTCCTCCTGGACAGCCAGCTCAGCTGGCACCTGGCCATTCCTAGCACAAACACGTCAGAGCAGAGGAAAGCACCAAGAGCCTGCAGGTCTTACCTCTCACTCAGTTAATCACAGGCATGTAACAAAGATACTGTGGCTCATTGCAGGAGAAAAAACTGTTATTCCTGGTGGAAAATCCATTTTCTCCTGACACCAGCACCCAGATGGCATCTAAACAATGAACTGTCTGAGAAAACTGGGAAGCTTCCCTTCCTCCAGCTAACGGGGGTATTGGGTCTGCACTGACCACTGCCCCACAGAGCACCATCCCCTGCAGAACCTTACAAACAACAGATGGTTCTCCTGGTCATCTCCTGAGCACACAGAGGGACTGAGGCCATTCCACAGCTGCCCACACTGGAAGGCTCTGGGACTCAGGGCTTTGCAGCTGCAGGGACACTTCCAAAGGGCCTTGGAGCCTGGGAGGAGGCAGTTTTCTTTTAGCAGAGGGATCCTCAGTGAGCTCCTGTGACCCCCAGACAGGCCAGTCTCTGCCTTCCCCTTTGTCCCAGGCAGGTCACACTGTCCTGTCTGCAGTTCACATTCCTTCTTCCTCACAGAACCCTTTCAGATTGCTCTCACGTGGCTGATATATCACCATTCAATCTGCAGCTCCAAAAGCCCCAGGCTCTGTCCTTCCACTCACAGCTTTATCAGTGCTGACCTCGGTCCAAAGCAGGGCATCACATCTTACACTCCCGTGTCTGCACCTGCAAAATGAACCCCCCAGCCTGGAACACCCCGTGGACTGGATCAGCTTTCCAGGCTGTACTGGAGATGTGAGCCAGGACACACTCTGCATTTTAAAACACGCCAAGAAGCCACAAACACCTTTGCTGGTTCTGAGCCCAGCTGTGCTCCAGCAGCGGAGAGGAGCTCCCTGGGACCCCCCTGTGCCTTGGGAATGCCTGGTTCCAGACTGGGATAACACGTCCTTGCCTCGGGAACAGCATCCCTGCTCCTGTGCCTCTCACCTGCCCTTGCCGCACTTCTCCCTGCTCGTGTTCCTCAGGAGGGTGCAAGATGATCTGGCAGGATCTTTGGCAGCCTGAGCTCAGCCTGGCTATTGGAGCACCGTGGATTTGTGGAACCAAGTCTCTGTGGCACCTTTGGGCTCTGCTGCAGTCCCAGAGCACACCCAGAGTCTCATTCCTGCTCTTCCCACTGTCTCCCACGGGCTGCAGAGCCAAACTGATCTGCAGGAATTCCTATGGAACTCTGCTTTAAGGTAAAGCAAAATAAAAGACACCCTCCTTCTAAAACAGAAGCACAAGGCCCCAAGCAAAAACATGCACACAATTCATTTGACTTGTGCATGGAAATGTGGCGAGCACATGAAAATGCAGCATATTTCTGCGCTGCCCTGGGCCTCTGACTTCATGGAAATACACACCCATATATTAAAGCCTGTTTTTCCTTTGAAAAATAAAACCCCATTATTAACTAAACTGCCCAAATTGAATAAATGAGATGGTTCCACACAAGCTGAAAAAATGGACTGCCTATTTAAAAAAAACACAACATTAGAGCGGTGTTCATTTTATTAATATAACTGTCTTTTGAGCAGAAAAAAGGAAAAAGACAATGGGAGAGTCTCTTATGCTGACATGCACATTAATCACCAAGTCACCAAGCAGTGTTAAAAACTCAGACAGGGTTCTGCTCTCCTCACCAAAACCAGAATGAACAGGGACCCAACCCCAGAGGCAGCAAAGCTCATTCCTGGGCTGAACTCAATCCAGAACACCTATCAGTAGGTTGGCTCTTCAAATGAACAAAATAACCTCTCTCCTGGAACAGGATTTTTCATACTGAGAATCTGGGAGAATCTTCTTCCTCAGGGGTCAGTCCCTGTAACTGCCACAGTCGGGCCTCAGGGACTGGTTTGTGGGAATATTGGTCCTACCAAACCAACAGCTGCTGTTCCAACAAAGAGCAATAAAACCGAAGGAGTGGGAGGACTATGACAAAATGCTGCAGCCCACAGGATTTTTGAAGCACTTGTGTCACGGTTCATTCTCCCACCCCTCCTGATTCCAAAGGAGTTTTATCACTGGCTTTGGCAGCAGCCAGGTTCTGCCAACACCGAACACCCTGAAGGATAAAGCCCAGAAGGGTCACTCACAGACCCCACTCACCATTGCTGGGTTCAGTCAGGGAGCATTTATCAAATATCCCTCAGCCACCTGTTTTCTTCTCCATTTTCATATCTAAGCAGGTGTAAGGAAAGCCCTGTTTTACAGACTCAGGCAGTGGCACCACAGGACATGAGCTGCATCACGAGTTGCTGAGGTACTCGTGACACTGCTGTGTCCTGGTGCAAGCAGAGTGCAGGGACCAAACCTTTCACCTACTGCTGATCTGTGCTGAGGTCAAACCACAGATAGATGGGGCCCAAGATCAGCCCAAGAATTAGTTCCTGACAAACAGGAACGTCAATGAGATTCAAATCAAACACTTTGAAAGATAAATTTATAAATTAGAGGAGAGTGAGATAGTAATATTGAATTAGCAGCAAATCCTTGGGGTTATTTCATATAGTCACAGACTGGGCTGGGTTGGAAGGGACCTTAAAGACCATCTGCCATGGGCAGGGACACCTTCCACTGTCCCAGACTGCTCCAAGCCCCGTCCAACCTGGCCTTGGACACTTCCAGGGATGGGGCAGCCACAGCTTCTCTGGGCAAAACCTGTGCCAGGGCCTGCCCACCCTCCCAGGGGAGAAGACCTGCTGAAGATGTAGGTTTCAAATATTAGAAGTGCAAAAACACCACAGTGAGCCCTTATTTCAGTGCAAACTGGATTAAGCTGCTGCAGTGGGAAGTGCTCCAGGAGAGGTCTCAGAACTGGGATACTCTGGGTGTGGGAAGCACCACTCTGGCTGCTGCTGAGGGCAATCAGGTGTAGAGTCCATGTGCTGGATGAACTCAGCTCTTCCTCCCTCACTCAGGGAGCACTGGGAGCTCCTCCTGCTGGGAGAGCTGCAGGAACACCCACCGACAGGGCTGCCCCGGCAGGGCCACACACACGCCCTGCAGCACCAGAGAAAGCAAAGCACTGCCTGCCCCTCTCCTGCTGTCCCTGGAGCAGCTGCAGCTGCTCTCCCTGTGCACATGCAGGCACTGAGGTTTCCTTCTTGCTCAACAAAAGCTGCTCTGTTGGGACGGTGTGTTTGGGTCTGGGGCGCTGCTGCTGCCAAACACCTGCGTGTGTTCAACACAAGAGCCTTCGCTCGCTCCTGTTTGTGTGTCAGGCCCAGCCCCGAGGAGGTACCAGGGCAGAGCCACTGGGAGCTCTGCTCCAGCCTGCACCTCGGTGTGTCCAGCACAGGGCAGGGAGGGAGGAACCAGCAGCAGGGAGGAACCAGCAGCAGGCTGTTCATCTCAGTGGCAGGGCAGCCCTGCATTAGCAACTGTGTGCTGGGGGACATCTCGCTCTTTATTCACTTTTGCCTTTCTTCTGGAATTTTAATGTCAGTTCTGACTTGCTCCCTTTTATCTGGCTAGTGAGATTTGCCCCTTTGTTCTATTTGAACTGGAGTGTTTTATTTAATTACTTTATTATTCTAGATAACATAATCAATCCACGTATCATAGGAAGGAAGAGTTCACCTGACCTATTGTTTGTCAGGTTGAAGTTATCTTATCAGCTGAGAGACTACCAGGAGACGTTCCAGAGCACAGGGCTGTGCCCTGCCCCTGCCAGAGCAGCCAGCTGTAATTACCAGTGTATTTACAATGCCAGAAGGGCTACAGAACGAAACACCAGCACTCCTTCCCAGGGTGTCACACCCCAAAACACCGCCTTCAGATACGGCAGGAGAGATCCAGATGCCAGCAGGGAATTCTTGCAACACTCTTGGTGCCCCCAGGGCATGGTCATTAGGGGTCCTTTGGGTCATTAGGGGTAGCAGGGTGGGCACAGGGGTGTGGGAGAACCAGCCAGGTGTGCTACAGCTGAGAGGGGAGATTGTCACCACAGCAAAAAGCCACAGCAGATAAACTGATGCCACTGAGAGTTGTTGAGAGCTCCTCCAACTCAGTCACTGTTCCTCCAGCAGGTGAGATCAGAAAGAGCTCAACCTGAAGTATAACTGCTTCAGATTAGCCCTAAAAGGATTCTCTTACAAAGGCCTTGCCTGCCACAAACCAAATCTGGACAAGCAAGTCCAGGGCTCTTAATCTGCTACCAATTCCAGCAACCATCTACAATCACTGGGGGGGCTGGATTAGGGTCAGCTGTGTGGAAAGAATGTGGCTCTGTCACCTTCCATGAGCACATGTCCACCCTGCACTGATGCCAGTGCTGACTCCAGGGAACTGGAGCACTTGGTACAGGCTGAGCTGTACTCTGGATGTCAATGACTCAGCTATTTTCTCCTCTGATTTCTTTCAACCTTTCAACAAAAGTTTTCTTGGTTCTCCTCACAGAAGCTGAGTTTACACATCCTTCCCACAGAACGTGCAGGCTGATCCCACCTTCACTTTACACCAGCATTTATCTAGCACTACCCTGAAGAATCCTGTTTCCTGACGCAAAAATCAGACAACATGTGACCAAAACATACAAGTGATCCAGCATTTAATATCCTCTTGGTGAGGCTTCAAATAAATGCACACTATGGAGGGCAATCAACATATATTGGGGAAAAAGGAACGTCTTAAAAAAATGTTCCCTGAATGTCTGCCTGAACAGTTTGTTATTAATTTTGCACACACACACTGGTCCAAAGTGCCTGACAAACTTAACTCATCACCCATACAACGTGCCCCACAAGTACTGCGGCCTGTTGGGTGCCCACAGGAGTCCCAGACACTGCAGTGGTGTGTAACTTTAGCCCATGTTCGCCCAGGTGTGCAACGTGCCCGTGCCCTCCTTGTGTGACCAGCAGCCAACACGTGACACAACGCGGCCCACGGGGCAGGTGGGCCCTTTGTGAAGGTTTGGACTTGCAATCCAACCAGGTTTACTATTGCAGAGTAATCCTCAGGACAGTAACTTGTCTCAACAACACGCAGGGCAGGTGAGATTTGTAACTGGGGCACCTCCTTCCAGTGACACAAAAAAGCTGTTCCACATATCCCTGACACCAGAGTGGGAAAGGCAGAGGAGGAATAACTGCAGCTCAAGCCCATCCTCCTGGCAGGGAGGACACAGGGTGTGCAGCAGCCAAAGCTGCAGTCTGGGAGGTTCTCCCCAGAACCACAACACAGCACAGGGATCTCCATCTCGAGAACGGGGCTGTGTCCTTTGCCTGCCTCTCGTGTGGCACAGTCAGAGTGGCAGCAACAGGTCTGACTGTCAGATATTGAGAAACAGGGCTGGGATATCTACTTGAACTGTAGTGTGCAGGGGAATTAGAAACAAGCTGCTGTGGCACCTTCAGCACAAATGCCAAACAAACCAAACAATAACCACCACCAGAGCCCAGCAGCTGGGAACACAACAGCCCCCCTGCACTGGCCAGAGGAACAGGAGGCACAGCAGGAATGGGCACAGAACACTGCAGAGAAACCTAATGCAGCTGCACATCAAAAGGAATAAAGCTCCTAAAGGAGTTATCTGAAAGAAAAGAATTCTATATTTGGCCTTTCTGGAGACATCATGACCTGACCTTGTCACCTGGAAGGTAAACTGCCTGCCCCACTCCAGTGAGAGGTAATCTGAAAAATGATGGAAGGGACCAGGAGAAACTGGGACTTTCTACAGCAGAATCAAATATAGCTCGTTTGGCTTAAAGACTTCAAATTGTTTCTGAAGTCTGACAGAGATTTTCTCAAACCTTTGCACTCCAGCCCAGCAGGGAACAGCACCTGCACAACTGTGGGTTTCACTCTGGGACCCCCAGGAGTCTGAACCCTGATACTCAACAGTTCACTCAGATTTTCACACTTGCCAGATTAAGCCATCATACAGTCAGGACTTCCTTCCTTCCACCACCGTGTCCTAAAACAACCCTTTCTATGCCCAATCCCTGACTGTCACTCTGGGGAAAAGTGTGTATGGAAAATTAGGATGTTGGGAACACGCATTTAAACAGCTGCCAGAAGTACACACTTTTAAAACAGTGAGAGCAAGGCAGAGCACTGTGGGTTTTGGCCAGAAGAAATGTTCATTCCAAAAATCCTGTCTCATACACACAATAATTTCCCCAAAGAAACAATGCTGTAGTGCTAATAATGTTTATGGGATGGGGTGGATCTCTTCTGAACACTGGCACAAAATTGAAATTAATTGACACGAAGCATAATTTACCTTGAGTGCTCTTTATTAGGTACCACTGGCAGCTTCTCCTGAACTAGGAGGAATAACAATTAACTTCAGATGGAAATATGAAATCTAAATTACAGTTGCTAAATCTAGGAAGAGCGAAGATTCTATTATAATAAGATATATTCAAATTACATACAGAGCACCTTTAATTTAGGAGAGTGGGCTCGTTAGGAATGACAGAAATGTGGATAGATTATGAAGTTTAGTATTTCTTTATATTCCTCAAGCTGCATCCAGAGCAGCACAAGACTGCACCTTGTTTTCTCTCATGGTTTACGTACAGAAAGTCTCAGACAGCTTCCCCACTGCCACATACAGACACAACTTATCTCACCTTCTACTGGGCCTATTTCCCAACCTAAGTCTTCCAAAAATTACTGGAGCGGAGACCAGGAATGCTTGAAACTCCAAGGCACTCCTCCTGTGCCAAACCACTGTCCCCACTCAGAAATGCCCTGGGACTTTGTGCCCGTGCCAGCTCTGCCCCAGCCGTGCTCGGGAGCCACTCCAGCAGCAGGCCTGGGGCTGCTCCCCACCCCCTGCCACCAGGGGACTGCCGTGTCACCACCCCAGGACACCCCTGAACGACCGACTGCTGAGTGCTCATGGCAGGGCTCTGTGTTCCAGAGCACCCACTGCATGCCAGGCACTGCTCTCAGACAGCTCAAACAGCTGCTCAGGCAGTGACACGGCACTGCTCCCTCGCACACGGTCAGCTCTCAGGCAGCCTGGGAGATTTCACGTCTGGAAGTCGCATGGGAAGTGGAATAAACTGAATAAAATCCCTGGTAAGAACTGCAGCTGACTGATGCAGAACCAGCATGTTCACAGGACCCTGATTAAACCCATTTTTCTGGTACAATAAAGGGGAGGAAAGAATTTATAAGACAGAATGGATTTTTTCCCAAAAGCATGTAAATAATTTATAAAGTCAAGTTCTAATGGAAAGCAGGTGGGACTCGTACTATAAATGTCTGCAGCTCTAGAAAATGGAGATGTTCACTGAACATACCCTGTCAGGTCACCACAGAACACTCTCCTTTAGGAAACAGAAAAACCAGAAGAGTTAATTTTTGTTTTGGCAGAGGATAACTCTACCATGTTAAACTGTATCATCCCGAGCAGCACCTGGAAACAACTGGCAGAGGAATGTGCTGTGTTAGAAACTGCTGCAACATTTCAGACATTCCCGCCCTGCTGCTTTCCCCTCGAGCAGCAAACGCCCCGGAGAGAGCAGCCAAGGCAGGCAGGGCACAGACAGACCCCCAGACACCGGGGCTGGGCCTGGAGGAGTCACAGGCAAACCCACCCTGGGCAGACACTGGGACTGACATTTTCTGTGGGGGGTTTTTTCAGCTCTAATAAACACACCCAATAACTTTCTCTTACAAAAACCTGCTCATGGAAAGCCAGTGGTGTCACCTCCTGGGGTGCTTCTTTATCCGATCCCGCAGACCCAAACTCTTTAAATCTAGCAAGTGACACAGTAAATGGCCCAGCAAGGCAAACCTTAGAACTTCAGGAAGTTCTTCTTCAGAACTCTGGAAATTTCACAACTTCTACATCTCCTGAGTTTGAGCTCAGACAGGAGGAATAACAGCACTGGCTGCCCCCTGCTCCTGAGCCTTGCCAACACCACAGGAACGTCACTCCCCAGGTCTGCACTGCCCTTCCCTGTGTTCTGAGCTCTCTGTGCATCTCAGCTCAAACACAACTTCATTCTTATTTTGTTAAGCCTCATGTAAGAACCTAATTATTATTATCATGTTGGAAAACCTTATTGTGCTTCTCTGCCACAGAATGAGAAAAAAATGAAAAATAAAGTATCACTGGTTAATATCTTTAACCTAACTAAAGCTGGGAACTCAGAATGCATCTTAACAAAGCTGTGAACATCTTCATAGACAGAGGCTGATTCAAATTCCTAATCTTCAAACATGCTGCAAGCAGAATGGTTAATTTTTAAATCCCCCAAAAATGTGGATTATGCCCTCTAATCTCCATGAAATCGTATGAAAGATAATGAAACACTATTTTATTTTAATCATTCTTAGCAAAATGATGTGAGAACTCCCATGCCTAATCTGCAGCAGCAGCAGTGACCCCACCTGCCAAAGCCAGCAGCTCCCAGCCCAAAGAGCTGCCCAGAGGGCACCGCAGCCCTGCCAGGCACCCTGACCGGGGATGGTTCCCTGCTCACCTCAACACCACCAGGGCCGTACAGGGAGCACCAGCTCATCAGAAAGGACACCCAACAAACCCAGCCAGCACACATTCACTCATCTCACTTCAAATCTTCGTCTCATTCTGCCTGGTTATCTTAGAACAGATGCAGTACATTTTAATTTGTCATCCCAGCAGTTTTAATAGCTTTAATAACCAGTATCTGCAGTAGCTGCATCAGACACAGAATAAAGAAAGCCACCTGCGAGATAAAAGGTAAAATACCTTTTCTTTATCGCTCCCAGCCCATATCAATAAGAAGAGTATCTGAGATGTCTAACATTAGGCTATCCAAGATGCAGCAGGGTGTTTCAGAGCACAGATAAAACCTGGGAAAAGGTAGGAATAAATATTTATAAACACTCTTGTGAATTCTGACTTGGCTCAGCCATCTTTATCAGAGTAGAATATTATTTACATAATAAAATCAAACTCCTATATCTGTAAACAAAAACTAATAATCAGGGCAATAACATGTGCTGAAGGCAAGGGATCTTTGTCTCAGGTGAAACAAATGGAACTCCTAAACACGAGAGCACCAGTCAGAGAGAAATGACATCTGCCCAAAGCTGAGGAATCAGCTGTAAATGATGCACAAACAAACACAGTATTTACCCAAAACTGTCAGGAAAAGCTTGAATAAAATACAAGGCGAAAGAAACCTCTCTGTGAAGAAATTATAATGTGCAAATGGAAACAGCTGAAATGTCAGAATGTGAAAGAAGTTACTTTCTGCTGCATTTGAGATGAAGAGTGTTTTCCAGAGGAAGTCTTGCTGGACTGAAGGTCAAATTGTAACAGTAGTCTAAGACAAAAACTCAAAGGCCTATGAAAACATGTGGAAATTACATCAGCACATTCCTGTATTTCATAAGAATCTTCATAAAATAAATACCACAATTTCCAGTCCTCAGAAATGAAGAATGGGTGTCACAATTTTCACACAAATAAGTTTAACCGAGTGTATTTTCTAGAGCTTCACACACGGTGAGAAGCAACTGCCACACCCCCAAGGCAGGAAAGTGCTATCATCCCCTGCAACACAAAATGCCAGGATTTCTCTTCCCTGGGAACTCTGCTTGGCAAATGCAGATCCAGTGCCCACCACCATCTCCCCCAGCAGAGGGGAAGCAGACACCTCCATGGCCATCTCTTTTACTGTGGCATTCCCTGGGTTATCTCCCTGAGTGAGAGGGGAAATAACTCCCCGTGGAATGGCCTTGGTGCCTCAGGCAGAGCCTCCTTCTCCTCGTCCTGATCCCCCCTGAGCTGCTGCCCAGCTGGGTGTCACTCACCCTGTCACTCACTGGCACACCTGGGACCACCTGCTGTCAATCCTTCAGCCCTCCCTATCTCTGCAGCAGCCCTGGGCCTTGCCAAAGCTGCTTCTGTGAAGGAGGAGGAAGGGACACTTTGTGCTTCATGTTTAAACTGCAAATTTGTTTTCCACAGACTCTTCAGATCGGCGGTTTTGATCGTATTTTAAGAACTCACAGCATGACACAGGGAACTTTCAGCCCCTGTTGCTGTCACAGCAAGGCCAACTCTGCTGTCTGGAGTTGGGTACCAGTGGTTGAACTGCAGTGCAAAGCCAAGACTGCCTCAACTGCTGTACCTGCAGTGACAGCTACTCTGAGCCTGTGTAGTAACAACAACAGAAGGTCATTGTACCACTTGGTAGAGATAAAACCCAAGCCATTAGGCCCAAGGCAGACTCTGGTGTACCCCACTCCTCTCAAAGCCAGCACTTTCAGAAGTGTTTTCAGTACTGAGCATGCCAGCAGTGAGCTTCTATTGCAGTGGCTACAGAAGCAGCTGAATTTATCTCCCTGTATTTAAACCAGACTTAAACTCACTGCAACTTCAAAACCCTTGAGAGGAATGAATCAAATTGACATGAACGAGTGCAGCTGGACTGCTGCAGTCAGGAGATCTGACACGGACCCACACTGGCCTGAGAGATGCTGATGCACGTCACAGCTACGAGAAAACCTGAATTGGAGCTCACAGTCAAATTTCACAGGTCAAACACACTGCTAATCCAAAGCTGGATCTGAATGGGCCAATCTAACACAGTTCTACACTCACTTTGCTGCACAGGGAAGTGGGCTCATTTTTAGTGCTGTGTGGTCCTTTTTCAGGCAGTCACTAAACAGAGAAAAGAATGCTAATTATGGTTTGGGTTTCTTTAACCTGGAAGCAAAACCAGCAGTTCTGTGCTACTGTGACAAAACTGTCTTTTCTTACCCTCCACTCTGTCCAAGACAAAAGCTTATTCCAAAGCACTGAGACATGGAGTAGGGGGAGGAAAGTATTTTTAGGTTATGTGTCATTTTCCTTTCCTCTCTGGAAAGTAAACAACAACAGAAGTTTGTACTCGTCTCAGTTCTGAGTAGGAATAAAGCAGAACTCCACAGTAAAATCACCTGGCAGTTCCCAGACACTGATCTCCCCCAAAACACACAGAACAACGTGATGCCACAGAACCTTATAAATGGCAAACAGGTAGAACAGAGGAAAGCAAAGACTTCCCCAATTTTTAAACACAGTTATGTGTTCCAGGCTCAGAAAGCAGCAGCAGTCACACATACCTCCTGTGCACTGCATGCACAGCGCTGGTTAACGTGTTTTAATATTCAGGTGTTAGCAAACATGTAAATATAAATTCTCAGTGAAAACACATCATATGCTCTAAGCCAGGCATATGTTACCAAGATAATTCTGAACATCTATTTCTGCACTTTGAATGATAAGATCTTTGAAACTTTTCCTTGCTCTCTACAGAAGAACGATTTTTCTACTTCTCATCTCTCAGTCTTATGTGTATTTAGAGACGTCCTAGTTCTCAGTTCCCTGCCAAAACTGGTGGTATCTTTAAAACTTCTTAAGGAATTTAATAGGTCTGGAAACTCTTAGTAGGCTACTAAATCCCCCAGTAAATCCTGGCAAAGTCCCAGACTGCCCATTCTCACAGGGATCCATGGCCTAATTACAAACCCATTAAACACTGGAGTTCAAGGGTCTGCTTTAACCTGCAATTATTTGATCCTCCTCACACAAACAGCCTCAGTGAAACAGAGATGAGCAAGAAAGGACAGAGCCAACAGGAAAAGGGAAGCAAAGACAAGATCAGGGAGAAGGCAAAGAGGGTTCTGCTCTCACCCATCAAGTCACCACAAGCTTTGCCACAGGCCCGAGTGAGGCAGGACGACTCCTCACTGAGACAATCTACAGAGATCTGCTTTCCCATTTTCACCTGCACACAGCTTTGCCCTTTCACATTTTAACACAGAAAAACTAATGGGAAACATTAGGAAAACCTGCTGGTCTTGTGTCCCAGATCTACTACTCGGTGTGACCCAGAGGGATGGGTTGGAACAGCACAGCTCTCCCTCTGTTCTGACACTCCAGAGTCAGCATTTTGTCCTCCCCATTTTCCATACACTACTCATGTTATAAAAGCCTTGTAGTTCAACATTTGGGATTAAAGAACGACGAAAAAGAGACATCTAAGTCGTAGACTTGGTTCAAATGATCTCATTGTGCAGGGCCATGGAGCCAACTAATCTTGTGACATTTAAACACAACTTATTTTTCTTGCTGACTATTTGCTGATGGCATTTGCATGATGAAAATAAACTCCCACTTTGGGTGCCAGCAGTGAGAAAGAATCGAAAAATGTGGTTTATTTGCCACTCTGCCAGGCAAGGTGGTACCACCTCCTGCTTTGTTCACTTGTGGTTGGTTGTTTTCCAGTGACCCAGACATTACTTAGGGATATTTTTAATCTGTCATCTTAAAATGAGACGTTTCTTTCCTCTCTTTTGAATACCTTCCAGCCTTTATAGTCTTCTGATGTCACTGTACTCAGCACCCCCAGCAAACGTGGCCTGTAGTGCTGATCAGGCTGGGAGCCCATCACTGGCTCCTCGTTTTCCCAGAACATGGCATTGGAAACAATCCCACCCTTCGGCACAGAATGACCTGATCAGTGGCTGCACCACTCTGGACACTCCTCCAGCCTGCTGAGAAAACACTTCAGCTTCTGCTCTGGAAGAGTTTCTCCCTGCTTGGGAGCAGCCTCCTCAGGCACCAGCAATCTGATGTGCTCAGCACACCCCAGGCTGTGTGTGCACTCACTCTCACAGTGCTCTCACACACACTGCCCCAGCAATCTGATGTGCTCAGCACACCCCAGGCTGTGTGTGCACTCACTCTCACAGTGCTCTCACACACCCCAGGCTGTGTGTGCACTCACTCTCACAGTGCTCAGCACACCCCAGGCTGTGTGTGCACTCACTCTCACAGTGCTCAGCACACCCCAGGCTGTGAGTGCACTCACTCTCACAGTGCTCTCACACACCCTGTGCCCCAGCAGCTGGAGGGAGTTACAAAGAGTGGGGAATTCTGGACAACAGGGACAGGATGCTTCAACCTATGCACGAGAGGTAAAGACACTCCACTGACCTCCAGTCATTCAATGCACCCTTACAGCAAACAACAGAAAGACTCAACAGTCTGATACCTGACAACGAAAATGAAGATTATTCTACTGCTGAGAAAATGGGTGATGTTGCTCTCACTATCTAATGATGAAAAGCCAAGGCAGGGGGTAAGGCTGCAATCCCGTTATCCTTAGGGCTGGCACTGCCAGGGGCAGCTTTGGGACATATTTTACTCTGTAATGCTTTCCCTATCCTTCCAGTGATAACCAACCCCTCCTCCCAGCTGCCAGATTGTGCCAATTCTCTACTTTTTTAAAAATACCGGTATTGGACGCACATCACAAAGGCATGTGCTGCATCCAGCATGAAGTGCTGTGCAGAACTGAGCAAAGCTGCTCAAATAACAACCCTGGACAATGAGGCATCTGTAAACCCTCCCAAGGACCCAAAAACCTGTGCTCCTTTGTTTGTCAGCTTTAATTATCTCGTGCAGACACACCAGGCACTGCGATTCAGCTTCAAACAGCGCCGCAGTGCAAGGCATTATCAGCCCTAATCTCGTTCCTCAGTGGAATCCAGCTGCTGTCACCGGGCCAGGAGACACACAGAGCCAGCACAGGCTTCACAGGCTCCCAGTTAACACCCTCTCATATTGGGGGTCCCCACGCAGCTCCTGCCCCTGGCTCACCCTTTGGTCAGTGCTGCTCCCAACTCTCTGGCACTTCCTATCCCAAAGCCACTCCAAACACATCCCACGTGCTCATCCGACTGCTCCCACAGCTGCCCAGCCACCCTCTGCAACGAAGGCACCCGGGAAATCACTGGACACAAGGCCTAAGGGTGATAAAGGTGATGATGCCACTAACCAAACACAAAGCTCAGGCTTTTGGGGTGATACCAGCAGCTGTGGATCCCTGGAGCTGTGGATCCCTGGAGCTGTGGATCCCTGGAGCTGCAGGGCCCCAGTGCAGACAGCTGCTTGGAAAGCCAGCGGGGTGTTGGCTCCTTGGATTTTGCATGTCCCTGGTAGTTTCTGCTCCAGTTGTTGCTGCAGAAAAGGCCTCTCTGTTCCTGCTCACTGTGGTTTTGAGTTAAGCAGAGCAGTGTGACTAAGCTTTCACACTCGTATTTGCACTGTGCAGGAAACCCTGTGGTTAATGCATCTGAACTCTCTGCCATCTCTTGCCTCTGTGTTTACACCCCTCTCAGCTTTCCTGCCATCTGCACGTGGCCCAGGCAGTTTCCCATCACCTCAGTTTTTACCCGTTTCTTCCACCAAGCACCCCCCTGTGTTCCCAGTGACGCCTACAGCGGTGGCTCCTGCGTGGGTGCACAGCAGCTCAGACCCCAAGGAGCCTGTTAGCCAGAGTTAACTGCAGCCCTGCGTGGGGCTCCCGGGCGACCTCAAAAACTGCCAAAAAAAATAAACAGCAGCTTTTCAGCCAAGGGGTTTATCAGGCTTGCAAACACCTGCAAATCAGTCGCACTGCGAGGCCCTCACCTAACAAAGACAAAGCTCTGTAACACAATACAATTAGAGCTGAATAATTTAGGCACTGAAACAAGGATTCTGAGAGCCAGACTGTTGACTTTCCTGAATGAGAAATTACCCACGCCTGGATTCGTTACAAACTGACTGAGAAACAAAACCACAAGGCAGGGAGGAAACACTCGGGCTGTTAAGGCTTTGACACCTCAAGTCTCTCTCACAGTCCAAGTGCCCTGGACCCCCCCGGCCAGGGAGGGAGGGCAGGAGGGCTGCATTTCCCTCTGCCTGTGGCACAGGGTGTGCTGGGAGCAGGGCTGAGCTGAGCAGACACACTCACAGCCACCATTCACTTGGCTGCTCTCGGTTCCTTCAACCTTGGCTTTGTTGCTTTGGAAAGGGAGCTTTTCCAAAAGGAAATACAAGTATCACCAGTGTGGTTTACAGGAGTGTAAATGAGTCCTCGTGTCCCAAAAGTCACCCCGAGGTCATTCTGGGATTAACGTCTTGCTGTGGTCACTTTGGACCCACTGGAGAAGGCAGAACTGAACGGGTCTCTGGCTGTTCTTCACTCCATGAAGAATTCCAGCCGAGCTCTTGTGACACTGTTTGTTTTTCTGATGCCTGATTGGTGCACCCTCTTTTTATGCAGTTCTAACTACCTGTGGGTGCAGTTTTTGGAGAAGCTTCCTTCCCTAGCCAGATTTTTAAGGGACAGCACTGCTAAGGGACAGTACTGCTGTCTCCCCTCAAATTAATCAGCATTGAGCAGACACCTTTCTTTTTCAAGGACACCAATTCAATGACCATATGCTCTTTCATTAACTCTTTCTGTCCATTATCTGATTCTCTAAATTGTATGCTGAGTGTTTTTTGGTTCTATAAATTTACCATGTATTTGTTTCAACCTGGTGGTTTGTCCATCAGAAGTCCAGGGAAGTCCCTTGTCAGCAGCAGTGCCAGACCCCACCAAACTTGTCCCTAAAGGATGAACCTGGAGACATTTATCCTGCTCTTTCTCACTGCAAGCAGTAGGATCACTTGAGTGTAGAATACCAAAGCAAGGTTATAAGGACAAACCATTTATTCTTATCTCTAAATGTGAGGGGTTCATTGTTTCTTTCAATTCTGGGGTGAACTTTCTGTTGCTGGTTTGTTTTTTTTTTTTGTTTCTTATCCTGGTGATATCAGAGTCAGGGGAAGGTGAGTAAGAGGGAAGCAAACACGTGGTGTTTAACCGGAGCCAACACCAGCCACAATGTGCTCCATCCTGGCCCTGGCTGTGTGTGCCCCTCAGGAATCTGCAGGGCACTTCCAGCGGGAGAATGGAGCCCTCAGTCTCTCATCTCTAAAATTACAGGGCTGGAAAAGCCCTCGAAGGTCACCGAGTCCAGCCGATCCCCAGCACTGCCAAGGCCACCACTGCCCCACGTCCCCAAGTGCCACAGCCACTTTCAAACCCCTCCAGGGATGGGGAATCCACCACTGCCCTGGGCAGCTGTGCTAAGCCTGGACAACCATCTCCCCGAAGGGATTTTCCCTAATCTCCAACCCAAAGCTCCTCTGGAAGAAGCTGAGCCATCTCCTGCTGCCCTATCACTGGTTATCTGGGAGAAGAGACTGGCCCCACCTCACCATTGTCTCCCACTGCACTCCTGCCTCTCTGCTTGCCCAGGGGAGCATCGCTGACATTTTTCCTAAGCAGGATGTCCCGCTGTTGGCTCGGTGGGAACTCTCCCTAAGAAAGGCCCAAACAGGAATGCCAGCACTTGACTCACAGATCACACCTCTCGTGGCCTGGGCATACACCAAGGTCTGCTCCCTCTTTTCGAGCACGAGGTTCTACCAGAGTGGAAACTCTCTCACTGCCTCTCAGGTATGTCAGTCCTCTTTGAGCTATTTACAGATTTCCAGAACCAGTTCCTTCCCTTTCTCTCTCTTTGTGGTGAATTAGGCGGTTCCACTTTTTTGGTTCACGTAAAATTTTTGAAACAAACCCTTTTTTGCCATTTTAGTTCAGTGTGTTCACATATCACCCTCTGCTTCCCGAGCTTGGTTGCAGTTCAGGCTGTGCTCTAGGCAGCTGGTTACAAAATCACATGCATTTTTAATGACTCCTCTATTCTTACATTGCCTGGTGCTATTTGCTATTGTTCAAGGCTCCAGGTAATGTCAGGAGTGACCTGCAGGAGCACACGGCTTGTTCCAGGAACAGGACTGGAACTCTGCAAGAATTAATGCAGGGAAGGTTGAAAGTGAGGTATTTATATTAATTTGAACACCGATCCTGGAAAAGATATCATCAGCATTTCCCCCACTCCACTCTGTAAGCCAATGCAGTATTTTTGTTCTCTGGACTTTTTGAAATGTTATTCTTGCCCATTTTTTATACTTCTAGTGTTGTTTTGGTGAGTAAAACCTTCTTCAGAGGTTCATTTTGCAAAAGTGCTTCATTTTTACAGCCAACGTTCAGTTTATCAGCCTCCTCTCTCCATTCCATCTGCCCTGCAGATCACTCGCTGGGCAGTTCCATAAACAAGTTGGGATTCAGTTTCCAGTTCTCTTGGAGAGGAGGAAATTGCCCATCTCAAGGCACAGACGCTTTAGTGTGTGTAGCTGGGAACAAAAGCTTTCAGAAATTCCAGCTGCCATGTCTGTCTCAGGGGTAATAAAGGTGCTTTCAGGAAGGCAGCAGGAGCGAGGGTGGTGCCTGGTGTGAGCGAGAGGAACGATGGCAACTCACGTCGCTGCTTCTGATGTTTGGCAGTCTACTAGTAAAAATGAAAATAATTACAGTGAAACTTTGTAAGAACGAAACAAGTATCTTTTGGTACTCGGATGGTTCAGAAATCTTATGACAGAGCTGAGAGCTGCTTCTCCGTGCAAGAAGTCACATCTGTCTCCCTCCCGAGGAGAAATCACTCGGTGAATGAGGACATAAGATCCTGCAGAGCAGTATGTGGCTGCATTAATGTGACAAAGTGATGAGCGTGCATGGAAGCAGGCACCGAGCCGTGCAGACACGCAGCCGCTCCCGCTCCCTGTGCATCCTCTGGCGGCTCCCGCGCGGCACGGGGAGCTCTGAGCAGGAGGGGAGCTCTGAGCAGGAGGGGAGCTCTGAGCAGGAGGGGAGCGCTGGGCAGGAGGGGAGCGCTGGGCAGGAGGGGAGCGCTGGGCAGGAGGGGAGCGCTGGGCAGGAGGGGAGCGATGAGAAGGAGGGGAGCGATGAGAAGGAGGGGAGCGATGAGAAGGAGGGGAGCTCTGAGCAGGCGGGGAGCGCTGAGCAGGCGGGGCGGGTGGGCAGGTGCAGCCGCGCCGGGGTCTCCGACCCCGCGCTCCCCCGCCCTGCCCCGGCCGCTGCCCCGGGGGCGGCTCGGCGAGGTGCTGAGCGCGGCTCGGCGGGGCGGGGGGGTTGTTTGTTTGTTTCCTGCCCCATCCCGTTTCTATGATCGCGAAGAGGAAGAAGCCTTCAGGTCACTGCTGGGCCGGCGGACAAGGGCTCCTTTGATCGCGGGCGCGGATGTCCCGGCCATGCGGGCGCCCCGCCGCTGCCCGCGGGCGCTGAGCGCCGCCGGGGCCCGCCCGGCACAGCCCCGCTAGCCTAAGCCTGAGCCTGAGCCTGAGCCTGAGCCTAGAGCTAAAGTCGCGCCGCCTTCCCCCGGGACCCGCGGGCGCAGACCCGCCGCCTCCGCCCGGCGCCGCCCGGGGATGTGCGTGGCGGCCCCGCGGCCGGAGCCCTGCGAGCGCAGCGGGTGAGTGCGGGCACGGGGCTGCGGGAGCGGGGCGGACAGACGGACGGACGGACGGGTGGGTGGGTGCCCGCGCGGCTCCCCACGCCGGCAGCCCCAGCGCGGTGCTCCCCGAGCCCCACGCGGGGTCTGGAGCAGCGCCCCGAGCCTGCGGGACGCCCCGGCGGGGCCGCTCCGGGAAGCGGCTCCGGCGGCACCGAGAGCCCTCCCCGCCCTGGGCGGCACGGCCCGGCCCCACGCACCTCCCCGCGGGGCCGGGGCTGTGCGGGCTCCGGGCTTGTCCCGGGCTCCGGGGCTGTGCCGGGAGAGGTGCATCCCCCCGAGGGACTGCCCCGGCACTGCCCTGCCGTGCCCATCCATCTGCACGGGGCAGGCAACAACTTAGCGAATAAAAACAAAAAGTATTCTCGCGACGTGCTGCATTTTCTGTAAAAGCGACGCTGCGAACACAAGCCGATGTTCAACGTGCCCATCCCAAAACCGAAAGATATTGCATTAAATAACTCCCCGTGCCTCCTAGATCAGGATCAATCAAAATATCGTCAGCTGTCTGCCGTGTCTAAGCTTTAGTAGGCAGAGCAGAGGGGAATCACAGAAGCACTAAGAGAAGTGTAAGAGAAGCACAATACCAAGGCTTGTATCTGCTTAAACTACTCCTACACTTTTGCTGTGCTTGCAGTTAGCACATAAAGAAGCTTTTACCTGGCGTTCGTTACTGCAGATGGGATCAACTCTTTAAATAACTACAAGTAAAAATTAGTCAGATGCCTTTAGACACGAGGAAGAGTCCTGCAGGAACAGAAAGATCAGCTCAGTTGGAAAAACTTAGCTGACTGCAAGGGACCTATTCACACATGAAAGGTGCTGCGTTTCCTGCTGCTCTACTGAACTGTGCTTTCAGTGCTCAAAGTCACCCCCAGAGTCAGGAGATAAGCATCATCGCCTAAATGAGGCTCCAAGTATCCAGAGGATTCTGGTGACCGGTCAGTATTTAGACCATGTAAATATATATATATATATTTTTCTGCTTAATATGACCGAAATGAGAAGGGGATAATAGTTAATTTGCTTTTTTATTATCTATCAACTTCTATCTTGCAGTTAATGCAGGGCAGATTTCTCTCACTCCTTTAACTGGTTCTGTGGGATTTCAGTCCTGTGCCTCATAAACCACGGTCTCATTTGACCAAAAAACCTACTCATCAGAGAAAAACAGCAACTCATGAGGCACGTGAAAGCAGTTGTAATGGTCCCTGTAGGTGTTGAAAGACACAGGCTGGGCAGACCTTGCAGGATTCCAGACTCCTGAGCCATGGAAGAGCTGCAATCCTGGCACTGCCAGTCACCTCCTGCATCCTGATGTCCCAGGAGTAGTGACAGAAGGGGAGACGAGACGCTTTGCAGGGAAGTAAAATGTTCTCTTTTTCATTTAGAGGAACGGTGTCAGGGGAACAGGGGGTCCAGAGGAGAGGCACAGACTGGATATGGACAGACTGCAGCAGTTTGAGGGGACAAAGATGAACAGAAGTCAGCACTAGAGCAAAGTAGTTTAAAATAATGAAGTTCAGTCTCTGGACTGGAATGGATGCAGACTGAGAAGGGAAAGGCTGTAACAAAGGCTGATCTTTGTGTGAGGAGTCTGGGGAATGTAGGTGTTCTTATCTACCCCAGGGAATGGAAAGGGTGTGTGCTCTGTTTTGGATGTAAAGAACCCCAGGAAAGGCTGGGAGTAGAAACTGCCGAGTTTCCATTGTGAAATCCGGAGAATACATTGCTGTGTGCGTAGGAATTGGAATCTCTGTCGGTGGAGGGAAGTCTGGCCCTGGATAGGTGGGAGCAGATGAAGGGAGAGCACAGACCAGCCACCAGCAGCACTGCAGAGGTGGCCCAGTTACCTCTAAGGAGCAGCAGAAATACAACCTTAAAATGTACTGCCTGAGCTCCCCCCGTGAGCCTGAGCCGTTCCCACTGTCACCAGCGTTGCGTGACTCCTGTTTCACACAGCTCTAACCTCAAAAGACAGCCCTGGTTGCAGTTCTTTAAAAATTGCTGTGAAGACTCACTATCTTCAGTGTGAATTTGACAGGCTCCCAGCAGAGCCTGAGTTTTTTTTTTCTATTTTTAGAGCCAGCTGTAAAGCTGTAGTCAAGAACTGCTTACATAATATTTTAAGAAATGACAGCCAAGCACAATGGCATATTTTGACCTTTAGCATTAGATAAGTAATTGGCAGATTAAGTTAATTTTTATTCAAGCAGAGAGACTTGCTTTTCACTTGCTTGTGAACTCCTGTACCTTCACACCAGATTAAGCCTCACGGGTGAGTTTTCAAAATAGGTTTTGGTTTGTTGGCCTCCCTTTTCCCCCTGGTGCGAAGGACGCTCCTCCAGGGGCAGGAACGTCCCGGTGCCGCTCTCCATCAATGACAGGCGCTGCGTGGTACGTACGTGGGGGTGTGCAGGGCCTGACAGGAGGGCAGGATCGCACAGTTCATACTGACAATCCAGCAGTGTTACAAAGAGTCTGAAAACTCTCCCAGGAAGATCTTTGGTGCTGTGTAGCTGAGGAGCCGGTCCCAGACCTGCGGCTCAGCGGAGGCGCTCAGCGAGCGTTCCCTTTCCCTTTGCAGACTGGGTTATGGGCAAGTCAGAAAGCCAGATGGATATAACTGAGGTGAACACTCCCAAACCAAAGAAGAAGCTGCGATGGAGCGGGCTGGAAATCGGGCTGGCCGTGGTGGCAGTGCTGCTGGCCATCGTGGCCGTCACCATGATCGTCCTGTACGCCACCTACGACGGTGAGTACGTGGCACCCCCCCGGTGAGCAGTGCCAGCAGCAGCACGGCAGGTTAGCTGGTTATCCGAAAGGTAAAGCCCGAAACTGCTGCCCTCCAACCAGGACTCGGCAAGTTCATTTGTTCGTGCGAAGCTGTGGTAAACACAAACCATCTGCTTGTTCTGGGGGATACTCCTGTTTGTAATTAATGCTCCAGTAAGCAAAGCCCTACCAATTACAGCACTGCTGAAGAAAACAAACTCCAGGGCTTCCTTCATCCTCCTGGAGACGGATGGAAAATCCTATTTTTCCTTTTGCAGGCTGTTGCAGCAGGGACTCTGAGTGAGTGTAGTGATCCTGAGAGGTTTTGTGCTTCAGCAGCCAGAGCAAAACACTGGAAAGCACTTCCATTCAGGGGTAAATACCCTGACAAGCTTTGGAAAAGACAATACAGAGAAGCTAAAATTTCCACTTGGGGTCAAGCTAGAATGCTTCCTTAAATAGGGAATTAAGTGTTTTGTTTCATTTTGAATTACTTAATAATTTTGTTTAAACTTTTTATTGAAGTCTACTTCAACTATGGAATGGAAAAATGTCATTCTGAAATGAAAAACAAAAAAGTTTTACTTCTAAAGACTCAGAAGGAAACATTTTCATGTTCCTGAACCTTGTGCTTTGTTTAGAGGACTTCAGAGTGAACGTCTCAGAATTTTCATAGAATTCCCCCCAAATCCTCTTGTAAGGTATTGCTACATTCAAACTGACTTTGCAACTGCCTCCAGGCCATGTGCTATTTTTCTCTGAATTTCTGTTGTAAAAATAGCATTTTGCCCACCTCCAATTGATTGATAGCACATTTTCCTCTGATGACCACAAAAATTCCACATGATGAGTGACTAGCACTGAATGACCCTAAAGGGATGATGGTATTTTTAGAGCCTGATCCTATAAATATTTCCTTACTGAGTGTAAGGTGTCCATTCATATTTATCTTACTGTACACTGCAGTTAAATTGACTGTCAATGAAAATATTTACAGTAGGTTTTATTATATTGACATTCAGTAAAGAATTAAGAATATGATTGTATTCTCTTTCAGATGGGGTTTGCAAGACAGCAGACTGTATAAAATCAGGTAAGAATGAAAATACATAACTTTTAAATTAATTTATGTATTTTTAAGCAAAATTGCTACTGTGGAATGTTCCATTTCTCTGCAGACAAGTATGGCACATGCAGGCATGGCATCTGCTACCCCACATGATTTTCTTAGTGTAGCTCTTCTACAAAAGTAAAATCTTGTGCTGTGGAACTGTCAACTCATCCTTCATGTCCAAAAAATTCCAGGTGTTATAGTCTGACAGGCTAAACTTCATCCTTCGGCCACAGCTGCATAAAAAGTCTTCATTTACCTGCTGATCTGCACTCTGCTAGAGAACTGCTACAGTGCAGGGGGAAATGCAGATCCCATGCGATGGATCCTCTCGTAGGAGGGAAGGGGTTTTATCTGTGCTCTCCCCTCACCTCTAGTTCTCTCTGCCCGTTTTCTTCTCCACATCAATTCACGCTATTTTGGGGGGTTTTTGCTTAATTTACTTCTAGATCATGGAATGACAGAACCACAGAATGGTTTAGGTTGGCAGGGACACCTTCCACCAGCCCAGGTTGCTCCAAGCCCCGTCCAGCCTGGCCTTGGACACTCCCAGGGATGGAGCAGCCCCAGCTGCTCTGGGCCATCTTTCAGCCTAAAGCCATTAAACGTCCCCACTCTCTTTATAACACGCTGTCCCCCTCATTCCTAGGCTCAGGAGGAGCCTCCCTCTCTCATTCCCCAAAGGAAGAGGGCATTATCTGGCTGTGCCAACATGTATTTCCCAGGGGCTCTGTGCCAGCTCGGCCTTCTCCTTTCAAGCCATTTTCCATCACGGACTTGCAGAGTTTTCTCCACGGCAGGAGGAGGGCCCTGCCCTGCCAAGGTGGAATCACCTGCTGTATCTGTAACAGGGCTCTTTTCACGGTGTGTTCATCTGGGCAGCCCCTGGAGACACAGCCCCTGAAATCCCTCTGGGTGTGACTCTGGGGCAGTTGCTCATTCCCTTTCCTCTCTCCACCCCTGGGCAGTAACTTGGCTGCCGAGCTCTCAAAGGCTGTAGCCCCGTCAGGGAGGTTGCCAGGGGATCTAAAGCAGCAGCTCCTACCATGGCTCATTTCCCAGCACTGGACTCTCACCTCCCTAAGCAAACACAGTCCTGTTGCTCAGCCCTGGCCACGCCCCGCGAGCAGCACCACGAGCACCACGATGGCTCCGCGTTATCTCGAGCCCTGTGCGATGTGTCACGCTTACACAGCTCCTCTGCATCAGCCCTGGCCCCTCTGCAGCACAGGCAAGTTCAGCCCTGGGCTCCTTCCTTCGTTTCAGTCTCATTTTAGACGGTAGCCAGAGCAGCCCTGGAGCTGTCCCCACACCTCAGCCCTGCTGCAGGCCCTGCTGGTGAAGCCCCAGGGCAGTCCATGAGCTCACATCATCACCAGCACACTCTAAACACAGCATTTATTCCAGGGGGCCGTCACTGGCTTTCCATGACACTTCCAGGTGTTTTCCTCCCACCATGGAAGGATGCTCCTTTTCAGCTAAACAGAGTTCAGATGGACTGTGTGATGATGAACCAGCTCCAAAGGATAAGCAGGAAAAGTCTGGAGAAATGAGGCACAATGTAAAATCAAGAGCTATAGCAAGAAGTGCTTAACTGAATTGAGCAGAACAGTTTTACTCTCTTCTGCTTCGGTTAAAAGCTGTAACAGCATTTAACCACTGGAAAATAATGAAGATATTGATAGAGCATTTGAGAGAAGAGCTTCCAATAAATGGCCAGCAACAAAAATGTAACGAGAAGTCAGCTGGTCATGGCCAGGGTCCCACCTCAGTAAGCATGGTGATGTTACCCACGGCTGTGGGAGATCCACCCAGTGTGGCACAGCAGATACCATGGAATGGTACATCTGAGCACTTTTTGGCTAAGCTGACACATTTCCCTGAGCTCAGACATCAGAAATGCCTGATGAGCACAGGGGATTTTGATCTCTCCTCTGTTTCACCTAGGTAAGCACACTGTGTTGCTCCTGTATCCTCCCCAGGTCACCAGTTGTTATGACAGCTTATATTACTTAATTTGTAAGCTATTAGAGCAACAACTGGCACTGTTGCTTTAATGGCAACTGGAGTACTACAGTAAAATTAATCATTAAAAGTAATTGAGATAAGGCTCTATGTTTTTAGTACTGGTAGGAAACTGAGTAAACCAGTGACAGCAGTTTGGGTGGAAGAGGAATAGGAAAGACAAAAAGCCCAGAAGGTTTATGGAGAGCTGATGGGAAACTCCCATCAAGGAACTGGATTTCACTGGAGAATCCAGTGTCACGGTTGGTGACAGTCGTCTTGGACAAGGCACTTCAAGAGGGTCAACGCGGAGAGCAAGAGGCACTATCAATTCTAGAGTAAAATGTGGAGTAAAAAGAGCGTAGCTTCAGGAACACATCAATGGAAAAACCTTCCTGACAAGAACTTAAAAGGTCTAACAAAGTCAATATTTTATCAAAATAGCCTGGATTCAGTTGAGCCTACATCCTACTTAAATAATTCCAGGGGAAGCTTCCCCTCTGCCATGCCTTGTGCCTTTAATGCCCCTTTTCACCCCGTTTCAATACAAAGAAGGGTAAGTCAGAACATGAAAGATTCCCATTTCATGTAGAGCTGAGCAGCACCATCGACTCATTTACCCACCGGTAAACACAGGCAATGAAAGTGAGGAGGCTGTGTTCAGACCAGGAACAGCCACTCCTTGTTCTCTGGTCTGCAGCAGCCAGGTGGGCTGGAGCCCCCTCTGACCGTTCCCTGTCCGTGTCCCGCAGCCGCCCGGATCCTGCAGAACATGGACCGCAGTGCCCAGCCCTGCAGGGACTTCTACCAGTTCGCCTGCGGGGGGTGGCTGCGCAGGAACGTCATCCCCGAGACCAGCTCCCGTTACAGCAACTTTGACATTTTGAGAGACGAACTAGAGGTGGTTCTGAAAGGTCAGTGGGGTTTGGTTGTGGGCTGTGTAAAGTTTCTTCTCTGCCTTACGTGTTATCCTAAGAAGTTGTGGTTTTCTAGCAAAGCTGAAAATACTGCCAGATATTTTGGGGGTTTGTGTTCGGTGCCCCGAACGGTTTGCGTGGAAAAGGCTGTGGGAGTTATGCTGCTGTGTCTGGCACTGGGGCAGAGCTGAGCAGACCTGCCCTGTCTGGTATCTGCTTATTATAACCACTGAAATGCCTGCCCTGACCCTCGTGCACTGGCACAGCGGCCAGGCAGGTGAAGGAGGAGGAGGTCTGCCCATGCCCAAGCCAGCTGGAATGCTGGAAGCTGCTCCCCGACAGCCCCATGCCCTGCATACCTTTATTCCATCAGAAATCCCAAAGAACAGGCAAGCCATTTCCCCGCGAGTCACACCATAAACCTGCAAACATTCCTGTTTCCACAAAATGCAACAGTGTCAAATCGTGCACAGTTCCCTTTTTCAGACAAGAATAACAGAGTCAAAGAAGTCAGTTTATACTCATGAAACACCCTCCAAACCTCTCTCTCCAGATTGAATATCCTTTTTTTACTTCACCTATCTCCTGGTTTTGCCAGCTGTGCCTTCACACATTAGCCTGGCCCCCTAAAAACTGTCCCTGGGAAGTCAGAGCATTTGTGTTTCACCAAGGGTGACCCACAGAGAATCTCCTGACTCCCTTACGCTCGGCTTATTAACACACTGCTGTCACTGCAGGGCACTGAACCCCTCAGCTTCTGAAAGGCAAAGCCCCCCTGGCATTCCAGATGGACACAGAGTATTTCTCATCCCCTCAGGGCTGTAAGCTCTCAGTTCCCTCAGCACCTCCCAGCCCAGCTCAGCCATCAGGCTGCATTTGCTGTCTCTGTTTCAGATGTCCTCGACACCCCCAGCACCAAAGACATCCCTGCAGTGCAGAAGGCAAAAACTCTGTACAGGTCCTGCATAAATGAAAGTAAGTGTCTCCTGAGTTATCCCCCAAAGAACCCCACCCCATCATACAGCTCCACCTGTACCCCACCCTGTGCAGAATCTGTCACAAGTTCTTTGTGAAGACTCCAGTGCATCCATTCCAGAGAGTCAAACAGGAATGTTAATTGTGAAGTTAGTACTGTATCTATCTCCTGCTTTGCTACCTATGGTATCTTAGGTGAGATTACATTACTCTTCAGTTACTCGTTTGCTGCAGACATTTAAACTCAAATCCTTTCAGTTCAACATGAGCTGGTTTGTAGAAATTAGCAGGTTTGAGGTGAAAGCTCCCTGGCATTACCAGGCTGTGGGAAGACAGGGAGATCATTTAATTCGAGAGTCTGAACTGGGCTCTGCCACTGGAACAAAGAGAAGTAAAGCAATTTGTAGGACTTCCTAAATCACAGATTTATAGTTTTTGTAATGTCATTAATGCTTCTCAATGCTATTATTTTAAGCTCTCTGCAGAGAGAAAAGACAATAGTTCTTCAATGTGGTGGTTGCAAGGACGTGCACACGCTGTTTGCATCATGACTGGAACGTTTTCACATTAAATGTTAAAGCACAGTCATCCATCAGAGCAAACTGCTGCAGTGCTGATGGGGGAAACAGAGTTCCCACTTCATTGTTCCCAACTCATTATAATACAGAACATTTGTGGGGTTTAAAATGTCACGGTAACCCATTTTGTTCTTTCCAAAAGCTGCCATTGATAGCAGAGGTGGAAAGCCTTTAATCAGTTTATTGCCAAATGTGTCTGACTGGCCTGTAGCATCAACTGACTGGGAGACCTCCTATGGTAAGGACAACCTGTGCTTATTTCCTTTTAGTAAAAATATCTGAATTACTGTGTTTTACTGCTTGCCAGAAATCAAGACTGAATACACCCTCCATTTGCTTAGGTGCTGCTTGGACAGCTGAGGCAGCTATTGCACAGCTCAACTCCAGATACGGGAAAAAGGTCCTTATTAATTTCTTTGTGGGCACAGACGATAAGAATTCCACAGCACACATCATCCATGTAAGTCTCCCTGGGCCCAGGGCCTTGCTGATCATAAAAGTGCAGCAGACACAAGTGGTAACATCAGTGAATGTTGTAGATGAATTTGGGAATCGATGGAGTCCCACCTTCAGTTCTCTGTTTCACATTCCCTGTGTGTTGCCCAAGCTGAATCCTTGTTCTGTGCGCTCACACCCTGTTATTTGCAGTGAGATGGGAATAACAGATACGTATAATATACACACAAGTTACAGCAGCAAAGGGCCAGTCTCTCCTATCAGTGCTTCGCATGTATGAATTCCAGAGGGGCAGGAACTGCCTGGCTTCTCTGGGGGCTGTTTTGTCACCTGAACTTCACCTGTGTTCACACTGCTTACCAGTAGCTTGCAATGTAACAGAGACTGAAAGGAAAGGCACAAAGTATAGGGACAGTGAAAAGAATTAAAGGTGAGGATGAGAGAGGGTGAAGCCCCAGCACCTGTAATTCACAAAAGAGAGTACAGTGCTCTGCCACGTTGTCCTGAAGTCCTTTTCCACTTTTGTTTGCATTTTCAGATTGATCAGCCTGGGCTGGGCCTGCCTTCCCGGGACTACTACGAGTGCACTGGGGCATACACAGAGGTACGGTGGGGCTGCGTCACTGGGGACATTTCAGAGGTTTGGGGCTGTATTTGCAAGGCAGACACATCCTCAGGAGTGGGCATGGGTGAAGGACAGAACAGTCTGTCCTCAAAGAGATTCCAGTGCTGCCCCTGGAAAACATCCCTGGGAGAACTGGGGAAAGTGGAAGGGAAGGTGATAATGCTGAGCATTTAACCAAGGTTACAGTAACAGGCTTGGAGAGAGAAACAGAACCAGTCCGAGCCAAAGACACTTTTCTAAAAGAAAGATCTGAAAAGACCCCAGTCCTCCACATCAACTGCAGCTAAAGTATGTGATACCATCGGAATTCTCAGATACCTGAAGCCTCCCATGGCCTCCTCTAATTGCTGTTTACTCATTACTGGTACATGCTCTCATTAACCTGTTAGCACTGACACTCTATCTCTGTTGCTAATCTTGGATGTGCTTTAAGTCCTTGGGACCTGCAGTGTCTGTGTTTGCTGAAGTCATGGAGCTGAAACTGCTCCCACGGCCACCTTTAATTACTCACTTTTCTTCTGTGTAATTAAATGCAGAAGCAATGAGAAAGTGTACCAACCGTTTTGGGGTTGTTTGTGTTTTGCTGACCTGCCATGATTACATTTAATTACGGCTCACATGGTCATAAGAGACAGTCATTGCCACCTGAACTGTTCAGCTCCATGATCATTACACATGTGATGGCCTTTGGGAGCTGCCTCACCAAGCACCATCTGCTCCTTCCTTGTCCTGCGTCACCTGCAGCACTGGGACACAACTCCACAGTTCTCCAGTTCCCAGTTAATCTCTGCCCTCCCTGAGCCCCAGCCTTGCAGTGCTGCACAGCAGAGCAGGAAGGATCATGAAACCCCAGCTTTCCGAGTGCCAGGCAGGTTCCCACACCCTGCCCGTTCCCATGGCTGCTCCAAGGGAGAGCCATTCCCTGCCGTGCCTGTTCCTGGCTCTGGTTCCCGCTGGGTCACTGCACTCTGGGACTGTTCACAGCAAACACCAGCTCTGCCTCCTGCTCTTTGACCTCTGCCTCCCTCAGGGCTTCCCACCCAGACACACAAGAGGGACCTGTCCCCAGGAATCCTCCTCTCTTGAGAGATGCAGGACGGCTCAGCTCGCACAGGGGTGACTGACAGTGCCTCTGAAACACCTGACAGGCTTTATTCAGCCCATCTGAAATCAGCTCACCGAGCTCTCTGCCACCTGACCTAAGAGCTGCACTTGAGGACAAAACCAAAGTCCACTGAGTGGTACCTGAAAGGCTGTGTTGATTTTCTGGTTTGGGGCAGAGTCTGTCTGGGTTTCAGGATGGTTTTTGCAGGCTTGCTCTGCACTGTGTGCCGTGCTTGGTGGAGCTCTGGGGTGTCATGGGTTTTTCTCTGGCATTACCAAGGCCCTGAGAGCTCGGGCCTGGCTCTGGGCACTGTGCTGGCAGCCCCTTTGGAGCTGCTCAGTGCCCACCCCCAGCCAGGGACAGCCTGGCCCTGCTGCAGGGAGGGAGGGATGCCCAGGAAGGCACTTATGGGACATTCATCACAGGGTGTGTCCTGCTGCCCGAGGAGCACACTGTACCCAAATACTGCTGCCAATAAAGCTGATGGCACGCACACCTCATTAATCCTGGCTTCAAACACTGCTCTGGTGGGTCACAGTGCATTGCATAAAGCATGTATTATTTCACAGCTAATCTAGTATTGTGTATTTTTTTAAAATCCACATTGAAAAAGAATATTGAAAACAGCATTTCTGATGATAGGAAAGTGAATGTGGTTTATCAAAGAGGAATCAGAATAATACTGAGTTCCATAAAATGTAATGACACCTGTAGTGACCTGACAGTGGCACATTTCAGATAACTCACTGCCCTATTTACATTGTAATCCTTGGTGAATTCTTTGCTGTTAAATTCAGTAGATACTATCCTGTCTATAGTGTACCTAACTTTGGATACAGCACCATGTTCTGACTGTTCCCAGAAGCACTAGAGGAGGCTCACTGCTCTGGGAGTGCTTTTCCCACAATGCTAATTCCCTGGTTTTCTGTTCCTGGGAACACTGCTCTTTGGAAGCGGTATTTTTGGAAGTTGTAATTAAAGTGAGCTAGAAAAACATGGATGATGGTTTAAATATGGACATACAAATGTCTCAACTGAAATAATGAAAACACAGTGCAGTCATTGAGCATGTTTAGCTTTGAACAGTGCTCCAATTACACAACAGTTTTCCATGAGGGGATTTTCAAAGTTAATTCCTAGCTGTGCTCCAACAGTATTTCAGAATAAAATTATACTGTTTAAGTAAGGAATGAAGATCTGTAGGTCATACAAATGAAGACAAAATCTTAACTATAATCAAGGTACGCTCTGCTCTGAAGAGTTCTGTCTTTAAAATGTTCCTCTTTTTCCCTGCAGGCATGTTCTGCCTATGTGGATTTCATGATCTCTGTGGCCAAACTCATCCTACGGGAGAGAAATATTTCTGTCAATGAGGATGTGATTGCTCAGCAAATGAATAGAGTTATGGACCTGGAGAAAGAGATTGCCAATGTAAGGGAAACCTTTTAATGTGTTCTTTACATCACTGACTTTTTTGTAATACCTAAGTGAGTTAACTGTAAGCTGAGTTGTTAAGGGACTTGCTGGTGTTATCCTGGGGACCAAGGATGAATGTTACCCCTGAGAGGAACACGTCACAGTGCAGACATGTCCTGCAAGGAGCAAGGAAAGGATCTCAGTTAGCTGTTTTCCAAGGAGAGAGCGTTTCACCCTGATCTGTTCACAGAAGCCCTGCAAGAGAAGAGAGAGAGACTTGGGCTGTTTCATGTGCTCTGGAGTGTGACTTCTGGGAGATGCTTTGGGGCCTCTCCTCCCTTTGTCCTGTTTCCCCGTGGGCTGTTTGGATCCCAGAGCAGCAGATTCCCAGCCCTTGGCCTGCCCTGAACACAAAGTCATGTTTGTGCTGCACAAGCTGCTCCACAATGCTGATTGTTCCAAGAGCATTTTTAATCAAACACTGTTCTCCATTAAAAGGAAAGGACAAAGGAAAAATAATATCAGCAGTCTGACTTAGGAGAAATAGTGAAAATGTGAACTCGCATGGAGAAAACCAAATGGAAATTCAGACATTCAGGAGCAAACCATGGCTTGTGATTATTAACTATTACAGCACGACCTGAAGCCGAGGATGAGTGTGAAACAAGTTAAATACATATTTTCTAGCTTCAGCTATTTTTCAAGTTACACTAATAGTAAGGGCAGGTGTTTGGGAAAACCATTTCTATAAACTAAAACCACCTGATTTTGACTTTCTTCACATTTTCCTGAGAAATATGGCCCTGGGCTCAGTCAGAGATGGGACATTATTATCCAATAGTGGATTCCCTGGAGAAAGATTTTACAGAGCAGTACGAAAGGAACCCACACCTGCAACGTCTCTGCAGTGGCTGCTGCTGACAGAGAGTCCAGCTGGTGGTGGGGAAGCTGCCTCTGCCTTGGGATTTAACCCTCCATCCAAAACTCAGCATCAGCCTGAGAGGGGCTGAAGAGAGCTGGCATTGTGCTCTTGGGAATCTGGTAAAACACAGAACAACCCCATGAATGCACAATAGGAAAGGGGAAGTGGAAGAGAAGGATGGGGATAAAATGAGACTTGGCATGACTGATTTTTCAAAACACTTCAGTTGGTAAAATCTGCTGCTCTGGAGGCACGTATTTAACTCCCTGGTGCACTCAGTAATTGTCTCATCATTAACTTTGGTAGGCAACAACAAAATCTGAAGACAGAAATGATCCACTTTTGATGTACAATAAAATGACGTTGGCACAACTCCAAAGCAACTTCTCATTGGAAATCAATAATAAGGTGAGTGATCAATAATCTGATATTTTAACCCCCAGTTTATCACTGATGAGATTAGGCAGGAAAGCCTGACATTTTTTTGTGTTAAAGACATTTCTTTGCTAAGCTGAGATGTCTTTGCAATTGAACAGGATCCCTGATGTGCACAGCCTTAACTTCTGATGTCATGAACTGGATGTACAAGGCTGTGCTTCTGTACTCACTGTCTCTGCTGACAGATCTTGCCCTCTGCCTCAACATAAAGTAGTGAAAAGGACAAAGGGAAAAAGGCGTCCCTGCCCTTCCAGGGGTTGGAACTAAATGACCTTCAAGATCCTTTCCAAGCCAAACCTGTCTGGGCTCTGTAGTTCTGTGAGTTCCCCTCAGGGGTTCAGGATGGGCATTCCTGCCAAGCTGGCACGCACACATAACCCTTGCTGCCCATCAGGATGCTCCCGCATCCTTTGCAGAGGACCAGGAAAGCCCCTTGCCATAATTCCCAGGACCACAGGCCAGCCTGCAGGAGCAGCTGGCTCAAGGATGCAGCAGTGGAACACCAGCCCCTCTCTGTTCAGCCAGAGCTGCAGAGGCAGAACAGGCAGTGCTGATTTTCCAACACTCCCTCTGTAATTCCCAAAGCAAGCACAAAGGAGCCCAGAAGCCAGGGCCAGGAACCAGGAGAGCCCTCTGGGATGTGCCAGCCCTGCCTCTGCTCTCACCCCCAGCCATGTGCTGTTTGTGCAGTGCAGCCTTTAGTTCATGGCACCGGGCTCTGGCCAAAAACCAGCTCAAGGTTTGCTAGCACAGCTGTGTCTCCCCAGGAACATCATGTCCTACTAGACAGGGGTAGATTTGATCCTAAATGACTTTCATTCAGGCTTCTGAGGCCAGGAAGGTGCTATGGAACACTGTTATTCCTGCCACACTTTCATAATCGCTGCGATTTTATTGACTTTAAATTCCTCACCTTTAATTCTCTGACAGTTCCCTCCTGCCTGGCTTAATTGGTTCCATAATTCACCTTCTCCCACAGGTGTAGTTGGTTACCATTACAGTCACCTTGTCAGAAACCAACTTTGTCACAGAATGGTTATTATTAGTTCCTGGGGTGTGCTGCAGAACAGCAGTAATTTAAATTTATTCCAAAATGCTCAAAAGACAGATGATGGGAGTTGGTAAGGTGGCTATAATGGTCCAAGGATGCAACAGCAATAATTCCCAAGATTAGCTTGAAGTTTTCTGCTCTCTCCCAGACTTGCAGTGACTGTTCCTGAAAGCTTTTCTGCTCTCCTCAGCTACATTTGTTTGCCTGATGGAAGATGTTACCTCCTCCACTAAAACTTTCCAAAGATACAGACTCGGAAAAATCACCAACACTTTTCAAAGCAATAAGAAGAACAAAAACTTTAAAAAATAACAAAAAAAATTTTGTTAGTTTAAAATCAAAGCAATGTCTTGACCCTTTCTGCTGAATTCCACCCTATTTTAACAGCACTTTAGAGCTATAAATGATCTCAGACCATTATTAGGATGATGACCCCATTCACAAGTAGTGCAGCTATTAGGGAAACTAAAGGCAGAGTATTTGTGTCATGCAAACATATTGAAACTGGAAAAGGCAGCTAAATGCTGCTTGTTTATGACCGAACCATGTAATAATGCGTATTAATTTTCCAGGCATTCAGCTGGTCTGAATTCATAAATGCTATCATGTCAACTGTGGAAATTAACGTGGCCAGCACCGAACACGTCATTGTTTATGACCCCGACTACCTTGTCAAGCTCAGGCCTATTCTCAGTAAATACTCCCCCAGGTAGGTGTCTGAGGTATTCCTGGCACCTGCAGTTCCTTTCCAGTCAACACTAAAAGCCTCAAAACATTACCAGCTTATTATTGGTGTCCTTTTGTTAAACAGGGACCTTCAAAATTACATGAGCTGGCGGTTTGTGATGGACCTCGTCAACAGCCTCAGCCAGGACTACAAGGACACGAGGAACGCTTTCCGCAAGGTGCAGAAATTCAGCTCTCTCTAAGTTGTAAAGATGACTTTGTGAAC
>NW_020955637.1:957764-959129 GCF_003031625.1 Empidonax traillii | reverse complement strand
GTGTGAGCCGCTGTTGGTGTTCCCTGTGTGAGCTGCTGTTGGTGTTCCCTGTGTGAGCTGCTGTTGGTGTTCCCTGTGTGAGCCGCTGTTGGTGTTCCCCAGGCACTCTACGGCACAACCTCAGAGACAGCCGTTTGGCGCCGCTGCGCCAACTACGTCAACGGGAACATGGAGAGCGCGGTGGGACGGCTCTACGTGCAGGAGGCCTTCGCTGGAGAGAGCAAACACGTGGTGAGGCTCTGGGCAGGCCAGGCCCGAGAGCACCCCAGTGTCACCTCATCCTCACTCACCTCTTGACACTGCTTTGGTTGCACTTTCTGTTACAGTGTAATCAAAGTGGGTTTGATCTCTCAGTTTTTACTGAAGTGGGATTAACAGTACAAAGTTTTAAAAACTGAAGTTTCTGTTAGTTACATGTGAAATGTGAGGATTGCACATCCCCTGGAGGGAGAGAGAGGCTGCAGGTCCATCAGTGCATACCAGCAATGGCCTGTGCCTGTCCCAGGAGCAGCACTCGCTGGCTCCAGCAGTCACTGCTGCTCTTGGAGACTGGCACCATTCACATCCTGCCATCGTGGGCCACAGGGACACCTGGCTACTTGTGGTTGCCTTCAGTCCCACAGGAAATGGCTGAAAATGAACCTGAAGTGAAGGCTCTGATCAGCCCTGGCATGGTGGTGTAAAGCAGCCCGTTTTGGGGGTTCTCACACACCCCACAGTGCCCCCAGATCCCAGTGTCAGTGGGGTGTGTGTCAGGTTTGGTGACCTGCAGGACTCAGCTGCGTTGCCTGAGCTCGTGCCCTCCCTGCCTCCCACGGGACAGGCTGCACGTGCTCCGTGACTGCAGCTGCAGGTTTTACCCCTGAGCCCACACAGAGAGGGGCTGTAAGAACCAGACTGTGGCTGGGCTAAAACAACCTCACTTTCTGTGCTTTTGTAACCCTCCGCTGGTTTTTCCAGGTTGAGGAAATGATTGCAGATATACGGGATGTTTTTATAAAAACCTTGGATGAGCTTCCCTGGATGGATGCAGAGACCAAAAAGAGAGCGGAACAAAAAGTAAGCTCTGTCTTAAATCCTGGTAATGTGTACTTGTGTAAAGATCAGTGTGCCACCTGTCTGTCCTGACAAACACAAGCACTAACTTCTGTCATATTCAAATGCACAGATATTCACGTTTATACAGGCACAGCAGCCTACAGATTCCATGCAGAGAGGCACACAAAACAGCAATCAGTAATTATGGGGGAGGGAGATAATGAATATCTACAGGAAAGCAATCCTGAAAATGGGAAAGAATGATTTCTGGTGATTTGACCAGCTATCAGGAGCAGCCACAAACCGGTGCTTTCAGTGAATAAAAAA